>NC_056745.1:1043435829-1043698329 GCF_019279795.1 Protopterus annectens | reverse complement strand
TGTACTGAATATAACAATACAAGAATCAGCCGCATACCATCTGTATCCCCAGGATGTGAATATCAATGAATATGTATCTCTTACAGAGGATTTTTAAGAAATCATATTTCTAATGATTGAGAGACTTTGTTAATCAAAAGTATTGAACAAACAGTATAAAAGCCAACTAGGAACTGCAACGTATTAGATATAGTACTGACAAACATAGAATATTGATACTTTTATCCATGCTTACGTCTTTTTTTAGTTAACACAGATCACAATAATATCGTGTTTAATATTTCAGCAAATTCAAACTCAGCCATAACTAAATCATCCTTCTTAGATTTTAGCAATGGAAACTGTGATGAATAAATGTGATACTTAACTCAATGATCCAAATAAGTCTGCCTATGATACTATCTGTTGCATTATATTTTAACTCCCAAATCAACAAACCCATAAAGGCAAACACACATATACAGGAAAAATGTAATATGAGTGTGGAATAAAAAACAATAATAACCTCTGTAGCAGAAAAATGGTTTAGAAATTTACCGTGTCATAAAACAAGTCTACATTAAAAGTCAGAAGCTTTTTATTTGTCTACTGAAGGGTACCAGCTCTAATTGTGAACTACTCTGGTCTCAAAGGTTGAAAGCAATAACAAGGCATTTTTATACATCAGAAATTTGAAAGGAAAAGTTCTGAATGCAACATGCTACTGATAAACAAAGAAATTATATGATCATATAGCCTCAGGAAATAGTGAAGGTGTCTAAAGAAAAATGTGTACAAACTTCACAATAAGTGGACACGAATATGGAGTTATATAAATATATGCATTTATTTATTTAACTGTATAGAGCACTGACCCCCGTGGACCATATTTAAGCTCATCTGGTTAGAAAGCAAAGTAACTAAAACATACAGTGATACAGAACAAATTTAAAGAACAAATTTAACCATTGATCAGAGCAGAACGGGATTAGCAGGTAATTAATATCTAGGGTGGAGAAACAAGAGAACTTAGTTTCCTTCATAAGGAACTTTTTGGGTTGACAGAGGATTAACTAAATAGGATTTAAGGGTGAAGTCCTGATAAGTACTACAAGGTTCAAGCTGTTGTACAATATCCAGATAAAATACTCATGTAATTGTACTATGTACAGAACCTTTTCTATTTTGCCTGGTATAACTTCCCAGTGCTAGACCTCTTTGCTTCCTCCAACACTTCCATCATCTCATCTGGAAGGCCATCATTGAAGGGAATAAGGTTTAGTGGATTCAGGCAGCTAACATTGGTGTTCTCAGGTTTGGGTGTATCAGAGTGCATTCTGTTGAGTCAAGAGTATGCCGTGTAGTGACAAGAAAGGAAAACACTTGCTTTGCCTATTGTTTCAGGGAACAGAACCAAGCCGGCCTTTGTTTTCTGTACTGCCCTGGGGATTAGAGGGTGCCCCTTCTTCTCATCTGCAAGGGAGCCTTACTGTTTATCCTAGACATGAAGAACATTTCATAGATTCATAGATTCAGAGTGTTACTAGGCTAACAACCCAAGGGGCCATTCTAAGCCTAAGTTTTCCCGAAAGAATAATGATGTCCTGCATCCAACTAGAACATTGTGGGCCAGGCATTTATAAGCTACCTCTGTCCATAGGTGTGTGCCAGGTCTGGTGTAAATTTCCTGTTCCCCATCCACTTGTCTAGGTTGTACTTAAACTGGGTAATAGATGAACTCAACTTCACAATGATGGAAAGGCTGTTCCATAGGAGGGGCAGTCACTTGGACACATATCTCTCTACAGCATGTTCTGTTTAAGTTTCACAGACAAAATTCAGTTACCTAGACCTTGCATTTCTGGTACATTTTGACTTACAAATATGTATGAGATTCATATGTGTGGGGTTTGTGGATGCCTTGTAAGCCAGGCACTGATCACCCCTCAGCAATCTATAGGAGACTGAGTAGGCAGAAAGGACTTTAAGGCACTCTGCATAAGGCAGGTTTGTTATGCCTTGTATTCTTTTTCTAAGAAACTCCCATTTTTAATTTCTCCAAGTCTTTTGAGTTTCTCATACCATGACGGGAATGGATGATTAAAGTCCATGAAATTAGTATTGTTTCACTCTTTGATGTCAGCCAAAAGTGCTCTTTGCAGCACCTGCAATGTGCCCAGTAATGACTCCTTCTTCAATTCGTATGGTGTTACATGAATTGGTAACATATCTAAATATGATTGTAAATTCTTTTTCATAAGACCCGTTGCTTCTACTACTATTGCAACTGTCTGGGTATCTTCTTTCTTCCACATGGCTCTCATTTCTGCCTGCAGATCCAGGTATTTTATGACTTTGTGTCTCTCTGTATACAAGACACTGTAGTCACTGGGTGTGGTGATTTCAATGATTAATGCTACTTTTGTCTTCTTTTCTTGGACCACTATATCCGGTTTTCTATCATCTATCTTTTGAACTGTTGGTATTGGGTGATCCCATGTGATATAAACTTCATCATTTTCTATGATTCTTTGTGGCTCATGTTTCCAGTGTTTTTCAGCCACTTTGATACCATACTGTTTGCACAATCTCAAGTGTAACAGTTTTGCCACATTATCATGTCTTTCAGTATACAGTCCAGCTGCCATTAGTGCGTCGCAACCAGCAACAAGGTGTGTGACTGTTTCCAATTCGGTTTTACAAAACCTACAAATGTCGTTTTCTCCAACATGTTCAATGGACTTTGTAAACCAGCATGTACATAGCCCACCATCTTGGGCTGCCAATATTAACCTTTCATTTCTTGATGTGAATTCACCTTCCCTTAACCATTCCTGCTTTCGTTCTTGATCAACATGAGGCTCTTCCAGACATTTTCTATACTTGCAACTATATTTATGTTTTTTCCACATTTCTTGCCTTCTCATCTGGTCCTTCACCTTATATTCTTTCTTTTGTTTTTAGCACATTCAGTTGCTACATGGTTTTTATCTACTTCTGGTTTAATTTCCATTCCTGCTTGACGTCGATATGCTTCTGCTAAATTAAGCAGAGATGTCATCTTAGATTTATTCTCCTCATGTTTCAAAACATTCACTACATTTGCTTCTTGTGAGGTCAGTAGATATGTGTGGAGTCCCACAATTACAGATCTATACATGTAATCAATTTCAAGGAGACACATCACTCCTTCAGAACGAGGAATATATAATCTTGGTATACACTGATTTTTATAAATCATTTGGTGAGCATGAAGCATCCTTCTTGTTTTAATATCCAATCTATCCAACACTTTTTGGGGCCAGTCAATCACTCCAAAACTATAAGTTATGACAGGAAGAGCAAATTGATTTATGGCTTGGATCTTGGTCCTAGATATCAATGTTGTTTTCAGGATTAATTTAAGTATTCTAAAGAACTCCTTACTGAGCTATATTTGCATTTGTTCATGTTTTATTGCTGATCCCTCATCAATTCCCCAGCAGGGTTGCCACCTTTTAACAAGGCCAAAGTGGGGCATGGGGGTGTGGCCAACATGATAGGGGTGTGGTCAATATGACGCTGGCCACACCCCTACCACGACATCACCAGAAGTGTTAAAGGAGATGCAGTATTAGTTATGGATACAACATTGTGACATTACAGCATACTGAAAACTCAAACCATTTAAATGAAGTGAACGATTACTGCAAAAACACACATTACTCAGGGGCGGCCTGTGCTATTGGACTGCCGGACTGCAGCCCCCTCAACTGTAAAATGAAGAAAAAGGAAAAAGTAAAGAAATAAAAAGAAAATGAAAAGATAAAAAAATTTAAAAAATCGCGGACTTTTGCGCATGCACACTAGTCCGGACTGCTGCTGAGACAGTCTGGAGCATGCGCAGATTGTCTCAGCAGCAGTCCTGACTGGGAAACATGAAGAACAGAGCTCCCAGAAGTCTATGCAGTTTTAAACTGCATAGAATGTCCTGGAACTCACTGGAAAAACGCATCGGGGTCGTACTGCAATGTCAGCAGACTGGAGTTTGCTGCAGTCTCGTTGGGGGAAGATCTCGCGACGGGCGGGGTCTGGTGTAGATTGGAGTTTGCTGCAAGCTCGTCGGGGGAAGTTCTCGCGACGGGCAGGATCTGGTGTAGATTTGCACGGGTTTTCGTAGCTTACTCGGATGTATGTGTGGGATTTGGATTTATGGTGGTTTGCGGACAGGGATTTGGCTTTATGGTGGTTTGCTACAAGATCTACTCCAGGTAAGTGTGTGGACAGGGATTTGGATTTGTGTGTGTGTGTTATGTGTGCGTGTGTGTGTGTGTGTGTGTGTGTGTGTGTGTGTGTGTGTGTGTGTGTGTGTGTGTGTGTCCGTCCGTCCCAGGTGCAATATACTGGTGGTTAGACTCATGGTGGTGTGGTAGGGAATACCTCAGGCTTGAATCCTGTACCTTGTATGCAGGTGTTAAAGACCTCAATTCCCTGTGTGTGTGTGTGAAAATGCCCCAGGTGCAATATACTGGTATTTAGACTTATGGTGGTGTGGTAGGGAATACCTCAGGCTTGAACCCTGTACCTTATATGCAGGTGTTAAAGACCTGAATTCCCTACCCACCACCATTTGTAAAAAATTGCAGATTTTTGCCTCATATTTGATTTGATCTGTTTTGCATAATATCTGTGGTTTGTAAATGTTGCAATGCTTGATATTTGATGGTGCAGTGGTAGCACTGTTGCCTCACAGCTGCAGGTTTGATTCTTGGCTGGGGTGCCTTCTTTGTGGGGTCTGTATCTTCTCCCTGTGTTTGTGTGGGTTTGCTTTTGTGTCCTCCCATGTTACAAAGACATGTCTACATTATTTCTTCCTGGGCCTCTGCTGAAAATAGTTTTTTTTTGTTCCAAGTCAGACTGTCCTGATTAACAAATGTTAAATAAAATTGACAGGCATTTGAATTTCAGACTTCAGGTTTCTGAATGCTTAATTCTTTACATATTTGATGGTGCAGTGGCAGTATTGTTGCCTCACAGCTATAGGTTTTCTGGTTTGATTCTTGGCTGGGGTGCGTTCTGTGTGGAGTCTGCATCTTATCCCTGTCTTTGTGTGGATTTGCTCTGGTGTCCTGCCATTTTACAAAGACGTGTCTACAGTATTTCTCCCTGGGCCTCTGCTGAAAATTGTTTTTGTTCCATCAGAAGTAAAATTGAAAGGCATTTGAATTTCAGACTTCATATTCTTCAGAAAATACATAGATAAAACTTTTTATTCTAGCAATAAATATATAGTAACAAAACCTTTATTATAGCAATTTTCTAAGTTTGTAAGATGACTATTTGAAATTTGTCCTTATTTTTGGGACTGTATTACCCTGTTATTGGCTTTGTCCAGTTTTTTTGTGCTAAGGTTGACAGCTATGGCAAGAACTGAATTCACTGAATATGTTTGAGGGCTGTATTCCCTCTTTACTGGGTTTGTCCAGGTGTTTTCTGCTAAGAGGTTGACAGCTATGGTGAGAACTGAATTCATTAAATGATAGCCATTTAAGTTTCAGTCTTCCTCTCTTTCACAAAGCAGCTGATTTGGCGTAGTGGTATGTTGATCTGACTGTTTTGCACAGGGACCTTGGCAGTAAAATGCATGGTGATAACACAGCATTTTATTCTAGCAGCTTTCCAAGATTATACAAGCAATGTGTAATGTGTCCCTGTTTTTTGCCCTTTTGACCCACCCCAATAAATTTGGCTTTTTCCAGATTTCTTGTGCTGCGAAGTTGAGATGCAGTTGAGTATTGAGTAGATTTTAAAAGGAGCTGAGAGCTGCAGGGGAAGAGAAGTTTAGTGCTGATTATGCTAAGTCAGCTCGCATGGCTAATAGCACAAAAGGTTGTGTACTTGCTTTTGATGCAGAAGGTTGTTGGTTCTACTCCCATAAGGGGTGAATGCTGCCGTATTGAAAGTTAAGATACGATCAGCCTGTTATCAGTTTGCCATCCATTCCTATTGCAATATTACTAGTTTATTTTTCATGTAATTTAGGCAATTTATTCCTCTGGGGAATCAGACACTTTATTTTTCGATGAAACCATGAAATATAAAGGTGATTGCTAGCAGCAACCTCTTCATTACAGATTTATTTAACGTGGAATTATTTAGATGACTTTTTTACTACTTCAGAGATTGTGCATATTTACTGATAATGGTGGACTGTAGAATTGTGCATATTTACTGATAATAGTGGACTGTAGAAGTTTGAGTAGACTTTTATGATGGAAATGTTCTGAACTGGGCAGTTTTGTTATTGGTGCATGCGTTTTGTTTCATTGTTTACTGGAAAAATGTTCAAGGCAATAGGAACGTGTATGTGTGTTTCATATGCAAGGGGCCTATAATTTGAAAACAGCCCAGAATTAATCTTTATCTGCCACGGGTAAAATGTATTTTCTTTGAATGTGGGTTTCAATGAATGTGAGTTTCAATGACAGAGAAGTTTTAATGCCAAGTTTGTTTAGCAGATGTCTTAGTGTTTGTGCTGTAAAATGCGAAATAAAACTTTCAAATGAAGTTCAAATCATCATAGAAGTAAATCAGTATGCACATTAGTGTTTATGGTAAATGGAGTGAAATAGCCAAGTAATGGATCATTGGAATGACTGCAGGGGGAGGCTCCATTCGACCATGGTTTTGTGAGGGGAAAGGGCGGCAAACTTAGGCAGCCCCAGCTGAACCATACCTCCCAACTGTCCAGATTTTCAAAGAATGAATAGATTTTTTGCTTCTTATTTTTGGTTTGTTCCTTATAAAATTTGTGGTTTTCTGGCAAATCATTTAGGAATTAAGTCACTAAATAATGACACACTGAGTTTCAGACTTCATAACCTTCAGAAAAATGCATGCTAAAGTGAGACCTGTTCTATCAACTGTCTTAGTTTATACAAGAGCAATTTTTAGTACTGTTTATATGTTCCCCCAATATATTTGGCCTTGTCCAGATTTATTGCATTAACAGGTGGAGAGGTACATGCAAATAAATTGCTTTATAGAATTAGGCACAGCCAAGCCTCTCAACTGTCCCTGATTTTGGCTCAAAATGTTGCCCTTCCCCTAATGATCCCTCCGCAAATTAGCAATTTTGGAAGAAAACATGGAGGGTTTATAATTAAGAAATAACTGTAATAATCGGTTAGATTACTTTTATTTCAGAAATGCATGTAGATTCTTTTATTTTGTCAGCTGCTCAAGTTAGCAGTACTAATATTAAAGTGTCCCTTCTTTGACAGGTTCCCAGCTGTATTGTGTTGCTATTTTATATTTTTACATCACATTTTTGGTCCATTTCTCATAAAATTTTGTTTTTTTGGCAAATTAGTGACAAATCATTAAAGACTGAAGTTAGAAAATAATGACAGACATTTGAGTTTCAGATTTCAAACCATTCAGAAAATTCATACTAATGCAAGACCTCTATTATCTTTCTAAGTTTATAAGAACAATATTTTAAAACATGTCCTTATTTTTGAGCCTTTGTCCCATTTCTTTGTATGGCTTTGTCCAGATTTCTTGCTCTGAGGTTGAGAGGTATGACAAATGTGTCAGGGCCATCACAAGTCAGCCAGAGACATTTCAAACTGTGACATACTTTTTGCACCCCACTCCCCCATATAGTGACTCTGGATGTGTCGAAGCAAGGCAAGGAGTAGTTATGCAGTGTAAATGTGCAGAGTATCCCCCCCATCCAAGGTAGACACAAGTACTAGAGTGGCTTTTCATCTGTCCTTGATTTTTACAGAATGGTCTGGTTTCTGTCATATTTTTTGTACTGTTGATTTATGCTTATTACTCAAAGTGCCTGTTACTCTGTGTTTAAGTAGCAATACTTTAATGACCATCAGGTAAGCTTGGCTGAGACTGCAAGATGCAAGTAAGCTTTAATAAGCATACTGTTAAAGAATTGCCAACATTAAAAGCCTTTCTGTTGCCATGTAGAGAATACTTAACTAGATAATGTATAAGCCTTGGGTATTGAAATGCATATGCCAGTATTTGTAATAAAGGACAGGATTATATTATATTGAGTTTCATTACACTTGGAGACTTCCAGTCATCTCTGCAGGCTTTACCCGTAAACAGAATGCCAGTCGTGTGGTCCATAACCTGTACAGTAATCCTTTTAAGCAATGTATCTTGAGCTTATTTCTTGTTTGCTTTTCATTTTTTACTTTGATCATGTTTTCCCCATGAAACAAGTAGATGTCAGGCAGCAGGTCTTTTTTGGATAAGGAACATTTTTACAAGTGGGGGCATCAGAGATTTCAACTTTCAGCATGTTACTTGGTACTTTAATAAAGCTGAATATAAATTATAATTAGAACTGCAGTGCAAGAAGTGGTTTGAGTTGAGTGCTACTTGTTTTTCTTATACTTGATTTTGACTGGCATTCCATTAATGTATTTAAAAAAAGTAATTTATTTTTTCATGCCTCACAACCTTTTTTGTTTCCATCTAGATATTAAGCTGTCATGCAGCCAATGCATTGAAATATTTTTATTCTTCTACACTTCATTTTGTCTTGATTGGACTCTCATAATGACGGTTTGGCACCCAGGGCAGTATATTTAGTTTTTGTGGTTTTGAGCATAGCTCCTCCCCTTTCTAGTTGGCCGCACCCCTTCCCATTGACCCCACCCATTCAGCCCTCCTTTGATTTGAAGTCACCAGCCGCCACAGGTTGTAACAGTAAATAAACTTTAAAGGAATAAAAAACACACTACTCATTAAACAGACACTAGTTTATTTAAAAAGTTAAACAAATTCATAAACCAACCATGACTATTCAGAAAGAAAACTTAAAAAAATCTACATACCACATACAAGCCAAGTATAAAATTAAGACTTATTATCAATTAAAGCTAAAGCAAAGAAAAAACACAAGACTACATACTGTACCCTAGTACTACATACTGCACACTAGCAAATTAACGCTAAACAAAGAACACAAAATTACAAACTGCACCCTAGTACTTTATACTGCACACTAGTACACTAAATCACTTTTTTTAAGTGTATTTTGAATTTGATTTTATGGCTTGAAGAAGGGCCAGATTTTAAATAATATTTGAGTAAAAGTCACAACATTTCATTCAGTAATTTACAGTCATCATTAGTTCAGCTTTTAACAAGTCCACACTACATTGGTTTCACACATCTGTCCATTTACCTTTCACCAAAGAAAAACCTCTTTCTGCAAATGCATTTGAGGTCGGTATATATAAAACCCTAGCAATTACCGGATATAGTGTAGTCAGTTCAGGCCCTTCTTTGAAAAGCTTCAGCCACTTCTCTCCTGGGGTCAAGCTTGTGTTACATAACTGTTCCAGAAAGGGCCTAATTGCCAAGTAGTCCCTAAAAAGATAATCTTCATCTACATCCTGCAGACTCAGGGCAGTGGTCACATTAAGTAAGTCACTGAAAGCAAATGGCTCATTTAGAGATAATTTAGATAGTGTAAACAAGTAGTTGCTTTCAGTATAATCAAACCACTGTTCTAGGTATTTCACTGCTGTTTCCAAGAACACAATGAAGTCTCTTTTCAGTTTGTTAGCAGAAGTACTATCTAATGTGCTCATAAGTGCCCTAAGTTTCCCTCCAAAGAAAGCACCTTCAGCTCTTGCCTGCAGTTTTTGCTTCAGAGAGACCATTACACAAAACGTTTCCATGGCAATAAGTGCTGATTTTTCTAATGTACTTATATGTTCATTAAAATCAACAAGAACAGCACAGAGAAAGTGCAAATAGTACTGGGGCAGCATAGGCAATTCATTCTCATCATGTTCATTAGCTGAAAAGTACTGCCATATCTGCCGGGGGTCTCCTCTTCTCCCTGGGAGAGGAAATATGACTGGAGTACTGGGAGATTTTTCACTACTCTTTCAATGGCTGGGAGTAGTGACAGCCACCTTGTTGGCACATGTCTTAACAGACTCTCAAATTCCATGCCACAAAACTCAAAGAAGTCTTTCAAGTCTCTGGTCATTGTGGCAGAACCTGAGAAGTGGCTGAAAAGTTTCATTACAAATACTTCCACGTCGTACGGTAGTTGTGCTGCAGCTTTTTTTGGCTGCATTGTGAATGATGTGGGCAACACAGTTAGCCTTCTGGAGTGATGGGCACTTTTCTTTTAATCTGGTATACACACCAGATTTCTTCCCATAGTTCACACTGGCATTATTAGCCCCATAAGTTGAAATGCTGTTCCAGGGGAAGGAGTGCCTTTCCATAATGTTGGAAATTTGCTGTGAAATAGCCTGTGCAGATTCATCAGGGTCTTCATAGAAGTCCAAAAGGCCATTCACCACCCCTTCTTCTTTAGAAAAATACCTCACAACAAGTGGAAATAATTTTATGTCCCCCTTGTTGGAAGCATCTGATGAAATTGCAAATGAAGTGCCTGGTTTTTGAAGGTCATGCAGGAGGAATTCCAATGAGTGCGGTCCCAAAACATTTTCAACTATGGCTTCAGCCTTGGTTCTTCCACAAGATAGTTTCTTTGCAGTGTCCGAGTCACTGTACAACTGGCTGGCCAACTTTACTGCACAGTCCAAGCTGTTATAGGAAATATTGTGCTTAACAGCATGGAACACCTCAGAGGCTTCTGCTGCAATGATCCTAAGTTCTGGTCCCTCAAGGTTTGCTTTCCTTGCCCATTTTGTCATCAGGTGAGTGGATTTAGCTTGAGGAATAGCAGTCTTATGTTGTTCAGTTGCCTCATGTCGTGCAACATCGTTTCTTCCACCGTGGGTCACTAGAAATTCTCTCTTGCAGTACCTGCAGAACGCTTTGACATCACTGCATCTCTCGATCCAGTCGAATTCTGTTTTCCAAACATTCTGCCACTTGCACATTCTCTTGCTGCTGGTTGACTGTGATGAAGCTGCTGGTTGACTGTGATGAAGCTGCTACTCTCTTCATGCTTGAATCTGTACTTACCTGACATGCAACATATTTAGTAAAACTGTGTTAGTGGGTGCAGTAACATACCGCTGCCTGACATACAACATATTTACCAAAACTGTGTTAGTGGGTGCAGTAACATACTGCTACCTGATATGCAACATAGATACCAAAACTGTGTTAGTGGGTGCAGTAACATATCGCTGCCTGACATACTACATATTTACCAAAACTGTGTTAGTGGGTGCAGTAACATACTGCTGCCTGATATGCAACATAGTTAACAAAAGTGTGTTAGTAGGTGCAGTAACATACTGCTGCCTGATATGCAACATAGTTACCAAAACTGTGTTAGTGGGTGCAGTAACATACTGCTGCCTGATATGCAACATAGTTACCAAAACTGTGTTAGTGGGTGCAGTAACATACTGCTGCCTGATAAGCAACATAGTTACCAAAATTGTGTTAGTGGGTGCAGTAACATACTGCTGCCTGATATGCAGCATATTTACAAAAACTGTGTTAGTAGGGTGCAGTAACATACTGCTGCACAGCACAAATGAACTGGCTCAAAAAACAGTGGCATGCAAAAGAAATAGGTTCATAGGTTCATAGGTTTATACTAGGCTATCTGCCCTAAGGCATTTATAAGCCTAGCCCAAATTTTTGTGGCTTACGCCACCCCTTATATGAAAAAATACTGTGCCCATTAGTTTGTTGTGCCTCTGTCCAGCAGTGACACAGAGATGATTCCCGGGGTAAACCTACGATCTCCCATCCACAGGTCTAGATTTCTCTTGAACAGAGTCAGCGAGGTGCTCTGCCTCACATGGACCGGGATTTTATTCCACAGCATAGGGAGTCTCTGAGTGATAAATCTATCCCTCCAGCACGTCCTATTTATATCCGTGCTAAGGTTTAAGTCGCTTGCTCTAGTGGTTTTGGTGGATTTGGATTTTTTGAGGTGGAGCATGTCCATTAATTCCGGGTTGAACATGGCCTTGTATGTCAGGCACATGTCACCTCTGAGCAGACGGTATGCGACTGAGTAGAGCTGGAGTTTCTTCAATCTGGCAGCATATGACAGATTTTGGAGTCCCTTTATCCTTTTGGTGAGGAACTTTTGGGGTCTCTCCAATTGCTGCAGATGTCGGGTGAGATACATCCTGAATGGGGCATTGTACTCGATCATTGGCTCGAAAAACATTGGCACGCAAAAGAACTGGCTCGAAAAACATTGGCACTTGAAAGAACTGGCTTGAAAAACATTGGCTCTTGAAAGAACTGGCTTGAAAAATATTGGCACTTGAAAGAACTGGCTTGAGAAACATTGGCATGCAAAAAAAATGTCCTAACAGTGGCACAAAAAAATGGCTTGAAAAACAGTGGCCTTTGGAAAAAATGGCTTGAAAAATATTGGCACTCAAAAGAATTGGCTCAAAAAACATTGGCATGTGAAAGAACCGAGGAATGGAGCAGAAAAGAGTTATTACAAATAGTTTGAAAAAGGTCAAATAGTAAATGAGGTAATGTAGGGACATTTTGGCCATTGAAAACTAACATTAACACAGCTTGTAGAAAACGAAATGCATTATTTTTACTACCGAACATGCCCACCTCACTCCACCCCTCAAGAAAAAATAAGTTAACCACATTCACTGAACCATAAAAACACTAAAAATGAATGAGAATGCATGGTGGATACCATAGACCTGATTTAGCTTTTGACTACAGCAGTTAAAAGAAATGTATGGCACTAATTTACACAGCATAATGATCTTTTAATGAACATGCCCAACAGCAGCAATGGTCATAATCAGATTATAATGAAAACAGTACATTGTAAGTTTATTGAAGACACCACTAAAACACAAAATACAAACTTTGCTACTTATAAAAGCAAACTACCCTGTAACAACGACATGGTTTAGCACAATCTCAAATTCACTGCATTAACTTCAGAGCATGCATCCACAAAAAAATAAAAATAAACAGGAAAAAAGTCCGTAAACATTTTAACTTTTAAAAATACTTTTTGCAAGAGAAGTAAAATAAACTACAATGTACAGAAGATTCCATGGGCTCCTTTTACCTCAAAACATAGCAATTAAGAGTAATTTACCCAGCACAGCGATGCAATAAACAGGCCCAAGTAAAAGCAGCACACTTATATTCACATTACAAGCAAAGCAGGACATTTTAACCTTATTAAAAAATGCATAAAAAATTAAATGCACATATTTACAAGTATAAATGAAAACAATCTTGAAACAGCTTCAGCTAGTTGGCAACATGTACCTACTAGAATAATAAATACACTGCATTAACTGTAAACATTCCCCCTCAAAAGGTAGTCTTGTACCACATAAACATTGACTTGCAAGAACTAACAGGAAAAATTATCCAAACAGTATATCCTAACTTCCTGAAAACAGCATTAAATTGCACACATTTCCACACAAAAAAGTGCAAACTATGCTCAAACATTTTCTATCTGCAAACAGAAAATATCCAGAAAAAGCTACGACAATAGAAATACATCACACTAAATTTATATTTCACTGCCTCCCACCAGAAATAACTTCTATACACACAGTTTAGCCTTTTAAAAGTAATGCTTCCAAATTATACCCCCAAGAACAATAACAATTGCATATACATACAGGTTTTATACCTTTAAAAACTACTACTCAAAAATCTCAAAATAACCACTGCACAGATTTAAATACTGCATACTGCACCCCCATCTACCTCTAAACATTAAAAAATTAAACCACAATATATTCCCATTTTAAACTACTACTCAAAAATCTCAAAATAACCACTGCATAGATTTAAATACTGCATACTACATCCCCATCTACCTCTAAACATTAAAAACTTAAATAAAGCACAATATTCCCATTTTAAATAACTAAAGCCACAAAATACTATGTTATGTACTTGCCACTATCACAGTTTTTGCTGGCCTAGCTTGCTTCCTTCCTGCTGGAATGGCTAGTTGGATGACTGGCTCTGTCTGCTCAAGTGGCTGGGCTGGCTGGCAGGCTCCCTTGCAGGCTGGCGTCTTTGCTGGCTGGCTGGCTGGCTTATTTGCTGGCTGGCTGGCTGGCTTCTTTGCTGGCTGGTTGGCTGGCTTCTTTGCTGACTGGCTGGCTGGCTTCTTTGCTGGCTGGCTGGCTGGCTGGCTTCTTGGCTGGCTTCTTGGCTGACTGGCTGGCTTCTTGGCTGACTGCCTGGCAGAATTTTCAGATATTTTTCCCTAATTCCCTTTGCAGCTGTAGAGCACTAAAACAAACTGCTCTACAGCTGCGACTTTTATTGGGCTCTTCTAGGTAAATCCCCACCCCCTCCAATTCCTTCAGCCAATTACTGTTTAAATTACACCTCCTGGACCTAGCAGGGAATCCCTCTAACTGCAGGTCCGGGTTGGTGATGTAGCTGCATTGCCGTGGAAAAAACGGAAGTATTTTTGGCTTTTCCACGGTAATGGCAATTCGCGAGCACAAAAAGGGGAAAACTGGACTTTTAAAGTCCCACTGTTGGTGAATGCGGGAAGCAGGATGAGAAAGCTCAACCTGTGAGTGTCCCGCTGACAACGGGACGGGTGGCAACCATATTCCCAAGTATTTATACACTCCCTCTTGCTCAAGTTCTTTTATATCACATTCTTGTCCCAAACTGATGTTTTCCTAGTGCTGCAGTTTTCCTATTTTAAAGGTTGCTTTTGCACATTTATCAAGACCAAATGACATTCCAATATCATCTGAAAAAGTTTTGACAACCTGCAGCTGTGGTTTCAGTTCTTCATCTGATGAGCTATACAGTTTTAAATCATCGGCAAAGAGAAGATGGGAAGTTATTAGACTTTGTTGTTTTCTAGAAGCCAAATTGTAGCCATGGCCTAAGCTGTTAAGTAAGCAGCTTAATGGATTAATGGCAAGGCAGAATAGCAACGGTGACAGAGAGTCACCCTGGAATATCCCCCTTTGAATTTTTATCCCCGGGATAATAATCTGTCCTTTATTATGGCTTAATTGCTAACTGGTCTGCCATTATTTCATGATTACTGTAATGTAATCAATCAGTGTAGGGTGTATCTTATACATTTTTAAGTACTCTTATCCATGAATGTGGGATACTATCAAATGCTTTTTTGTAGTCAATCCATGCCATACATATCTTCCCCTTCTTACAGTTCTCCACTATAACTTTGTTTAACAACAAATGATCCTTTGTTCCATATGACTTTCTTTTATTGCCCTTTTTGTTCTACTGCCATAATTGAGTTTTCTTCTAAATGACTATAAACTCTGTTGACGTCAATTCCCATGTATAGTTTATATGACTTTAGTAGACAAGTTATTGGTCTATAAATTTTAGGGTAACTTGCAGGTTCACTCTTAAGTAAGAACATTGTTTTTCCTGTTATTAACCAGTGCAGTGTGTGTTCAGGGTACACATATAAATAGTTCTTACTCATGGCTAAATCCTCGTGCAAAGAAGTTAATACTTTAAGCCAAAAGTTAGGTACTCCATCTGGGCCTGCGATTTTCCAGTTAGAGGCTTTTCTCACTCAACTTTGTTCCAATCTCTCTGGCTGTTATTTCATCCCATTTCATATCCTGTACCTTTAAACTTCTTATTATTTCTTTTACTTCTTCTATCCATTTAGCATCTTTGTTATGTTCTACAGGATCTTCATAGATACTTCTCCAAAATTCATCTACTTCCCCTTTTTTGGCAGTCTTTCAATTTATTTTACCTTATTTCCTAATTCTCTATAAAGCTTTTTTTGGGCCATCAATAAATTGTTTATTTTGTGCTTTTCCCTTATATTTATTTTCATATCTTCTAAGTCTTCCTGCCTGTTTTGAAATTTTTAGTTTATCTCCAATAGTGCATAATAGATCCTGGTCTGTTCTAATACTGCTCATTGCTTTTATCACATCTATCTTTCTTAGTATTTTTGTTGATCTATTCCCTCTTCTATAATCTTCTAACAATGACACTTCTTGTCTTAGCTGCTTTATAGTTTTCTCTGTTCGATATTTCCATGATGATATTCACTTTCGACCCATCTTTTCCCTCGCTACCCTGTGTTCCTGTGGTAGAATTTTATCAGTTATTAATTTAGCAGCACAGTAATATATTCTTACTTCTGTTATATCACATGGATCTCTATGGACAATCCTAATTACTGAGTTCATTTGTTTTATCAAACTTCTGACTTTTGGGGTTTTATTAACCTTCTGCATTCTATTTCTCTCATTGACCTTGATATATATGTCTTTGTCTATTAAGCAGCTCTTCTCTTAACTCATTTTCTTCCATACTGAAGGCACATCCCTTGTTTATCGTTTCCTCTGGGCATTTTATAGAAAGTTCTATAGCATCTTCCTGTGGCATATTCTCTTCAGTTTCATCCTGTGTCATCTGTTGTTCCATCATATGGAAACTCACTAGCCTATCACTCCTCAACATTGACAGCATCAGTTTCCACAGTTTCCTGTTCCTTTCCTTTCCTTGCTGTCTAGCTTCAAATCAACATTTATACTGGTTTCCTGTGGAAGGCTCCAAAATATCTTGATATGGTACCTTACCAATTGCTTCCTGTTCCACTGGTTTCCCCTTAATTTGGATATCCATTGGGCAGGATTCACGAAGCATCCGTGTAAGAGTTACAAGTCTTACACGGAGGCTGCAGTTAAACGGTGTGATGTCAGCATGCCATGCATATTCATGAGGGCATGCTGACTCACACTCAAGGCTAACACAGTCCGTGTAAGAAAGTAGGGGGCGTGTCCGCAGGGCGAGTCCTGCAAACGGTCACACCCCTAGAAGAGGAACAGTCCCGAAAGTAAACCCCCACGAGAGAGTCCACGTAAATGTCAACAAACACAACACAACACATGCTCCCACAGACTATAAACATAAAATGTAAAAATAAACATGTTATATTTTTTTTTATAAGTTTTAAAGATGTTTGCCCGTAATTGCGCTCGTTTGCGCGGGCGTGCCCGTCGCTTAGCCACAGTTAGCAGTCAGTGGAAAAGCATATAAGATCTAAATATGTAAAGTAAGCCAAGAAGCAATAGCATAGCGGTAGAGACGTTGGCTGAAGAGGAGGCAGTCACGGTTTGAGCCCCCACAACATCACTTTTTATTTCTAGTGAAATAAGCACGAAACAATTCCCTGACATATATGTACATATATAAAATTCTATTTTATGTAAAATGTAATGAAATGGGCCATGTATTTTGAAGAAATGTGAGATAATAAAAAAAAAAAAAATGTCAGAAGTGCCCATAGCTGGGCTACGCTCTAACAAGCTGAGTATATCTGCCCGTAGGTGAGCAGTGGTTTAACAGGTGTAAAATGAGTGCCCGGGGTTGAGCAGTGTTGTAACATGCTGAAACTGTGTGCCCGTAGCTGAGCTGAGCGTAATATGCGTACTGACAGCCAAATGACGTGTAACCCAGCGTAACCCATTTGCGCAGAGCTGCGCACCACGCCAACAAGATAACCGGCGGGCAACGTTGAGCAAGCTGTAACAAAACTGCCTTTACACAGACACACCTCCTAGCTTGTATAGACAGTCATAAAATAAAAAAAGCAATGGCCAGGCTCGAACTCAGGATACCATGCACCATAGTCAAAGTACTAAACCACTAAGCCATGACAGTTGCTCTTAGAAATGCAGTATTAGCATATATATAGGAATGAATGGAAAGAGAAGCATGACAAAGCAGGCTTTGTGAAGCTGATACATTTCTAAAATGGCCAATCACAGATAAGTGCGGGAAAAACGGCATATATAAGCCCCATAGGTGGGAATACACAGCATAACTGATTGTGGAATCGATTTGCAGTCAGGATGGCAGGTGTAGGAGAGGATAGTTGCTTCCGAGCACAGAGGTGGGGCGTTGAGGAGTCCAAATATATGGTTTGGCTCCTCGTCCATGATCATGAGGCCCAACTCATGCAGGGCCAGGTCCTGTGGGGAGCATACAAGGCTGAGGCATGGGACCGGTTGGCACATGATCTCACCAGTGCCACAGGAATACCAAGGACTGGTGAACAGGTCTGTCACCACCATGCGGACCTGAAGAGACGGAAGCAGGACCAAATGAACCGTTGGATCCAGGAGGCCCGGCAAATGCCCACTGCTCCACTACTGAGTAAGTTACATGTGATTATTTATGTAAGAAATTAACCTAGCTGATATTATGGAGATGTGTATTCCAATATTACTTCATTTATATTACAGCTGCAGGTGTCCGTTCCATGAATCGTCGAGCCTATGCTGATAGGCTTGTGTGGTTGCACCACCAGGCAAGTTAGTAATTCTCTCCCTGTAACTGTTAAAAAATATAAGTATGACAGCTTGCAAAAGAGTGCAGTGTAGTCACTTATTAATAAAAAGTTCAAGTAACAGTGTAAGAGAGATTCTGCTAGTACTGTGTGATTACGTAAGTGTGATGCAGCCTGTAATCCAAAAATAAAAATGAAATAAGTCTGAAATAAAGATGTTCCACCTGTAATGTAATAGTACATAACCTGCAGCAGGCTGTAAATTACAGCTACACAAGCTGAGTACAACACATGTGTGAAATATATCCCCGTTTAAATCTGAAACATGACACAAGTGAGACTGTTGGAAAGGAATGTTGTAACCACGTAAAACATGTCAATAAAGCCTAGAATTAAGTACCATCCTGAATTGTAATAATAAAACAAGTGAGAGTGTGAGAAAGAGATATGAATCTACCAATAAAGTTGTAATAACTCCTGAATAAAGTATACTGCAGTCAGTACAGAATGAAATGAATGTGACAGGCACAACCAAAGAGTGAAATGTGTGCAATAAAGTACTGAAGCTGGAATGTCTGTACCACAATTTGGATATGTTGCTGTACCTTTGCAATATGCAGATAGTATGGTTGTATGAAATACCAAACATCCACAGTTGTCTAGAGCCATTTAAATCAAATGTAGCAGGATGCTGTAGCTGAACAGAGCCAGATATGAATGTGTATGAATAAAAATGCAATGTATATTAATGTAGCAGTAACATTCCCATCACCAGCATGCCTAAGTTTACACATAGGAAACTGTAGTCAGACCTGTAGGGTGTATATATCTGCAGCTAGTAGAAATGTACAGCATATGTATAGGTATTTGAAGTTGTTAATGAAATATTTCTTCACCCTACCCTATAACCACAAATAATCCATTCCACATGAAATGGGTATGTGTATTCACAATTAATTCCCCTGGACATTTGTCCTGTTGGTTTATACATATTTGCATGTACGTTGATGCATGTGCCCTGTTCATACATCCAAACCTGATGGCCTGTTGCCATCAATCAACCCTGCATGCTGTTGGATTGTGTACTGTTGTTCAAATTATGCATGTGTTATGCTTGCTGTTCAATGTCTTGAATTTATGGGTGTTTGGTTAATGGGAATACCAATGCATGCTGTTACAACTAATTGTGAATGGTATTGTTTGTTACTAACCCAAACTGTCATAAAATAATGCAAAACATAGGACGACAGGGAAGGCGGGTTCCAGCAGACCCACCTCTCCCACCTCAGCTGGCGAGTGCACCTGGCACTAGTGCCTGGGCCGGACCCTCCTCCGGTGGCCCTGTGCCACCTTCAGGTGGAAGCGCTGCAGGGGATGGGGCTCGTCCCCCCTCTGCATGCGTGTCCAGAGGAGACCATCCACTCACCCTCCGTAGTGTCCGGACTGTGGTGCGTAGGGAGATCAGGCATTCTGTGCTTGAGCCCCTTAGCCAACTTGAGGCACAGGTGGCACAACTCATGGGCAAGCCTGCTGCCTGTCCTACACAGCCCCCAGCACAGCCCCGTCCTGGGCAGTGAAGGCACAGTGGCAACTGCCCATGGGTGGGGATCTCAGTTCCACTGTTGCCATCTGTGGGATCATGGGCTCGAGATATCCAAACATCCATCCCCGTCAATTGTGTTTCCCCCCCACATGTGTCATACACCACCCCTGTATGCGTCTTGTTTGTCTTGTCTGTTAACCTCCCCTACCTACCTCCCCAACTATACCTACTTCCTGTACCTGACATTCCAATCTCACCTGAAAAAAAAAAGGGCACTCTGTTCCCGCAAAAAAATTACGCCCCATACAAAGCTGCCCATTTCGCAGACATGTCTGCTGGACATGTAAACTGGCAATTACAATTGGCTGTACAACAAATATTGTTGTCCTCACCCCTCTCTCCTCACCCCTCTCTCAGGGGTGGAAGGTTTCAAATTTCACACCAAATTACACACATATGCACAGCTGTTGCTGATAAAGAAATGGGCAGCTATAGGCCTTTCCTACATCCCTCCTGCAAATCCCGAGCTTGTTTTCCTACTGTCCTACCCTCATTGTGCCCCCTTTTTCACCACTTTCCTATCTCCCCATTTTCTTTTCTTTCAAAGAAATTAGCGCGGGTGTGCACGAGAGTAAGCAGTTTTAAGCAGTTGTAAGCAGGTGTGCGCTTATGTGCACTTAGCTAAGCGTGTGTGCGCAAAGCTAAGCGACAGTGCGCATGCGTGAGCTTCGCGCAAACCAGCACTGACCCGCTTACAACTGCTTAAAAGTGCCTTAGTCACTCTGAATGACAAGGCCTGTAGTCTGCTCAGAAGCAAAATAAAATCCCACTGTCAGTCCCGAACCCAGGACCTTGGAAACAGTAGTCTGCATGACTTACCACTAAGCCATGACTGCTATACAAGAACAGTGTGCTGAAATAAATATATCATGAAATAGTAGGAATTAATGTAAAGGGAATATAGGAAGTCTAGTACACAAAGCATGTCATGTATATTTACTGTCAAATCTAGTGGATTTGTAAAATATTACTGTGTGAAGAGAAACAGCCATGCTAGCTGGTAGCTAGTAGGTAATAATGTCACAGTAGCACCTTGCAAGCCACACACATACTCAGAGCAGGATAAACACTGCCATAGTTTAATAGTTAAGAGCCCAGACATAGCAACTGTGACTGAGTTACAGGGATGTCCCTGATTTGAAAACAAATGTCAACTGTGCCCCACTGACTCCCTGTGAAATGTACTAACAGTAGGCAGAAAGGTGTTACAACTCATGCAATGGTAACTATGAATTACTGAAAGTATGCACCACTTGCACGTCACAAATGGTGTAGTAATACATATGCTCAAAATAACCCACAGTCACAACTGCAGAATATCAGAACATTTCATGGGTGTATCCCACTGATATGTACCATTCCATGAGGCTGATAAAAGATGCACCTGAGAGTATCTGAGGCCTGCTCAGCAGCATAATCAAATACCCTTCTAAGTGTCAAGGCCCACACCATGGCCAGACCACACTGCATGCAGTACCACCCTACCACAACAAACACATAGGGAATTGCTGCTCAAACAGATATAGCAAGCATTACAAGCTGTGAATGTAAATGGAAAATAGGAAAGCCATAGCAACACATTACAGTAAAGACACCTAGCAGGCATACAAGGAGTGAATGTAAAGGGCAAATATTGAAGCCATAGCAACAAATTGCAAGAGCCACTGCTATATACCAGTTACACCACAAGTCCCACAGGAAAGCACACACACCCATATACATAGTATTACTAGTCGTAGGTGTCAGTTTACATACACACTGAGAAGAGGAAACTGGAGGAAGGAATACTCAGGTTACATTACAACATGCATTGCAGTGTCTACAACACAGCATGAAATATGAGAGACATACCAACCCTTACACTCACAGAACAGTGTCCACAGCATACCAGCATGGTCCCCACCCTGATAATCTGAAAGGGCTACGCCTACCTAACAAACCTTTTTATAGCACTGTCCTGAAATCACAGTGAGATATGCACAGTGAGATATGCAATCACTACACAACAGGCTGCATGCAATTAGTAAATGCTGGCTAACAATTGGTGCAGAGGCCATCACATGGACATGTGCAGATACCTACAAAAGCATCCTGTACTCCCAGTCCACACATGCACTACTTTCATTGCACCCTCTGGAGGTAGAGACAGAGAGAGAGAGAGAGAGAGAAAGGAAAGAAAGAAAGAAAGAAAGAAAATATATAACAAAACAAACAAGTTGTCATCACAACCTGACACTGCCAAGGCAAACTGAAGCTGGCAAGAGAAGCAGGAGCAGGCCAACTATCAGAAAGCCAACGCAAACAGCTGTAACAAACACAGGTAATGTAAAGTAATAATATAATAGTCTACATACTGTGAACCCTCCATATGTGTTATTGGTCTGTATCTATGTATATGAAGATGTGCATAGGGCAGGGGACATACTGCAACTGTCACTGAAGGCTGTACATACATATGTATGTGAAGGTAACTATGTGCACATATCAATGTAGGTTGTAGTGCAATGTACAATGTAGGTTGTACAGTAATGGATGTTCATCAGTACGTTAGTGTGTGTATACATATGTGTAAATAAAAAGGTTTATATATATATATATATATATATATATATATATATATATATATATATATATATATCATATGTATACGTATGTATATTGAGATATGTATGTATATATATAATATGCATATATGTATACATAGATAGAGAGGGATGTAGAAATACATAGACATATATAGATAGATAGAATATGTACATACAGATATATGTAATACACACATACATATATAGATATACGTAGATACATATACATATACAGACAGATCTGACTGTCTACAGATATGTCTGTATATGACTATCTCTCTCTCTCTCTCTCTCTCCCTCTGTCTCTCTCTCTCTCTCTCTCTCTCTCTCTCCCCCTCTCTCTCCATATCTATATATCTATATCTATATCTCCATATCTATATATCTATATATATATATATATATATATATATATATATATATATATATATATATATATATATACATATATATATATATATATATCATATGTATACGTATGTATATATATATATATATATATATATATATATATATATATATATATATACTGAGTGAGGCACATGTGTGCAGATGTATTGCAACAGGTGCCTGGTGACAAAGGCATGGAGTGAACACCAGTGTGGATACTGGAGTACCATACCCCATTCCAAAACACTTACACCAGTAAAAACCACATATGTGCTTGCCTGCCCACCACTGCATGTGTCAGGGGGGAAGAGGGGCAAAAAGTGTACAATAGGCTCCCCATTGATATACACAGTGGCACACTAGTCCTGTAATACCTGTACATGGTATGTGTCAGCAAACATGATGTGTCAGCTATGGACATGTAGGTCACTGTACCCCTCTACACCCCACAATGTCCTACACGGTATGTACCTCCCATGACAGCTACAGATATGGAGAAGGACACAGTCATACGTAAGAAACTGTGACAATGCACTCAAACACATTACCTATGCAGAGTGACTGACAAGATTACAGAGCACACCCATACTACCTACATAGAGGTTACCACTGCTGGATATACATAGTTAAGTCACACCCGTGACAGTTGTCCAACAACCATGGTAACACCTCACAACATCCACAACCCAAATGACTTATGTCTGTCGTCCTTGTCACCGCAGTAAAGAGCACATGGTGGAGGTACAGGTTCCTACCCACAGATAAGACATACCCTGGAGTAAACCACACAGCATTAAGAAGCAAGGCTCCCCATGAGCAGATGTCAGACATACCCCTGCTGAATGTTATGCATATAGGTAATATGCCATATGAATCACCCTGTGTAACTGTTTGACAGGAGCAGGTACAATCACATCACATGTGTCACAAGGGGCAGGGTAGCATAACAGTATGCTGCTGTAGACCCAGGGCCAATAGCATACTACCTACCTAAGACACAATGCACACCCGCGAACCCATTGCGAACCAATTATGTGAGGTGGAATGAGTGTGCCAGTGACTGGGTGCATGTTATGTAATGGTGTGATTGCTGACCATGACTGTTTGTCTGTCATGGTAGTGTGTGTCCTTAGTGTGGGGCCAGAGACAGATGTGTGAGATATTGCGATCAAAACATACTACATTGCCATATGTTGTGCTGTGTTACCCTGTATGTGACTGCGGTGTAGGTAGGGTTATGGCAAGTAAGAGTAGTGTGCATTACCAGTGAAATATGTAATGTGCATTGCATGCAGTGCATTGGTTGATAATGTTCCCCATACAGTACCTTGATACAAACCCCCAGTGTGAGGTTGTGCATTGAACCTGAACCAGTGTGCTGACTGCTGGAGTATACTAGTCTGTCGTATGGAGTGTGCCAGGTACTGTTGCACAGTTGTCGGCTGAGCACTGATATCTGGTCATTTACATGTGTATCCCCCAATAGACAGACAGATGCGATATATGGGAGTTAAGTTATATCACTGCAGTCGAGTATTATGTGTGCCACATTTTGCTGACATATATTGCTGACATATTTTTCTTTTCCCTTTCAGGGCTATGGTTCACCAGCGAAACCCTACCTACTTTGCTGTGGAGGATGAGGAGATATACCAGAGCCTGGTGCGGGATTTCGCAATACTCTTTTCCCGCACCAGCCAGAACCAGCAGGAGAGGGCTGCACTGTGGCAAGACCTGGTCCGTCAGGTAAATGACATAGGCATGCATAACCGGACATATGAGCAGGTACGCCATCACTGCAGTGATTTAATTAGAAATGTCCATCAGCGTGCGTCAGATATCCACAGGCAACAGCTTGCCACAGGTGGTGGGGTGGCTATACATCCCCCCCTCACCAGACTGGAGGGACTACTCCTAAGCTTTGTGGCTCCAGCCCAACAGCAACAACAGCAGCAGCATACATGCATAATGATGGAGGCTGGAGCCACCCAGCAGCAGCAGGACTCGGAGCGTGCAGGTAACATGCCATATGTATAGTTGACTGTTCTGTACACTGGTAGTTTATGCATGTGTGAGGTGTGCCCTCGGTTTGTAGCTGTTATCTTGGTAATTATTGTGCAAGAGTGATATTTTCAATATCAGCAGTAGACCTGTGGAAGCCAACTGTTGTACTACTGAACTGTATCATACTCACAGTATCAATGGCACAGTTGTGCCCAATGACAATAAATGTCTCATTTCTGCAGGTCCCTCTGGTGTAACAGCAAGGCAGCCTATCCATGCTGGTGAGTGTGTAATAACAATACCTTCAATACTCTTGATACTAATAGCAATAATAGGCTGAAGCAGTAGTGCTATGTGTTTGATTGCAGGTGTGTTTGTGTCTGTGTGTTGATATCTCATATACTGAGGAGTGTGCATGTGTGCATGTGTGCATGTGTGCATGTGCACCTGTGTGCATGTGGGCATGTGTGCATGTGCACCTGTGTGCATGTGCGCATGTGCACATGTGTGCATGTGTGCATGTGCACCTGTGTGCATGTGTACATGTGTGCATGTGTGCATGTGCAACTGTGTGCATGTGTATATGTGCACCTGTGTGCATGTGTGCATGTGTGCATGTGCACCTGTGTGCATGTGCGCATGTGTGCATGTGTGCATGTATGCATGTGTGCATGCGTGCCTGTGTGTATCAGTGGTGACATTGTGTACACATTGTAAACTGTGTTTCCTGTCTTACTCCCACAGGTTCTGGTGTTGCTCTGGTGTTGTGCAGCAGGGAACCTGAATCAGCTGCCATGGATAGTGATAATGATGATACCTGTGTAATGGCACAGGGAGGTGTGCCAGGGTCCATCGTTGGTCAGCCAGTTGACAGTACACAGCTGTCGACCCCATCAATGTGCACAGTCATCCTGCCAATACATCCTTTGTCACCAATGTCCCTAGGTAATGGACAGGATACAGTGGGCATTGACCAGGGTAATGTGGTATAGGTGGCACATGTATCCCCACACAGCAGCCATGGCCAGGGTCCTGACATGGTACCACACAGGCAGATGTCCAGGGGTTCTCGTGGGAGCATCCGTGGGCATACTGCCCCTGTCAGACATGCCCACAGAGGTTTTTCAACCTCAGCTATGTTTCAGGCTGTAATGCAGGCACAGTCACGTATGGAACGGTACACCAAACAGGGTCTGAGGGAGTTGAGAGCATGTCGCACAGCTATGAATGACAGTATGCGTGATGTTGCGGCTGCCATCCGTAATTTCACCGAGGTCATTGACAGACGTTGGGGGGACACATTAGATCTGTTCCACAACTACATTCCATGTGCCAGGGCAATGGTGGATGGTTGAGGCATTGACATGGGCATATGCCAGCAACAGCAGCAGCTGGCAGTCATCACGGACGAAAACAGGCCCGCGGCCACTCCCATAGTGCCAGCAGCAGCCCAAGCAATGCTGGGTCTGTGCTGTCATCAGACCGCCCCAGGAGACCACGTGCACGTGGCACTGGGCAGCCCCAACAGGGACCTGTCTCCAGTCACCAACCACCTGCTTCTGATGACAGTACCCAGTCTGGCTTAGTACCTGATACGGTCCGTAGCACCCCTGCCAGGCACAGGTACCGTGTCCATGGCCAGAGACAGTGATCTGTATGACCTGGCAGGTACAGTCTGTGACTGTCCACAAACACCTGTATATGGCAGCCATGAGGTGGAACTGTGTGCATGCATACACACATGCGAATTGATAACACCTAGGGCTACCGCATACATGCACACACTGCATCAACATTGTCCCATCTTGTATTGCTGTCCCTCACCAACACACACACACATACATGTCTATTGATTGTATCAGTGGCAGACTCAGGCATACCAAGTACACACCCTGTGCATATGATGAAACTGTGCCACCTCCTGCAATCTGTAACATTGGTACAGGAACAGGTTAACATGGTGCTGATGCACATGGTGACTACATAGAAGTGTAGTAATAGTATCATGTTGTCAACAGTACAGTGTAATGATATCATTGTGGGTATATCCCAGCATGCCTGATGCAGTAACAGTATGATTGTCATTATATTGTTTTGTACACCCATAGTAATTACCATAGTGTAATGTCTGCACATCTTTGCATACTGGTGGGGAGGCTGTCAACAGAAGGTCACCTACATAGGTAGCACAGGGGATAAGAAAATGTAAGTATTGATACTCAATGATGGACCTGTAAACTGCAAGTTGCATGCTGTCCACACTCGACTCTGCAATGAGGATGTTTGAGGATGTTGATATCTGTGCAGTAATACACAACAGGTTCAAGACTCACAAGAGCACCCTAGCACTACAAGGTCACACCTTATACCATGCTTGACAGCCCCAAAACACAGAACTAACTATGACAGGACGGAGAGTCTCCATACATGTCAAGGATACTGTGGTGCCAGGACAGGTAGCATACATCCTACTAAGTTTGGAACTGCTGAGTGAGGGCTCAGTGTCTGTTATTCGAAATGTGTATTAGTTCAGGTATGAGCACTTGGCCAGTTATTCTACATTATGAAGGTACATGGTCTGTACACTTGTGGGAGGTGAGGCTGGACCCTGCCCATCTGATCTGTGAATGTCTGGGTACAGGCTTATAGTGCCTGCATATTTGCACTGTTACCTACTGGAAGTGGTACACCTTGTTTGTTGTAGCATAGACTAGATCCAGGTCTGCTGACTGTAGCTTTGTTTGTATGCATGTTTGCTTGTTATTTCCCTGAAACACTGATTCCACCTGCAATGCAGATTTACAGCGCCGCTGTGGATCCCTAGTGACAGCTGTATTGCTTACTGTACTGGTGTCCATGTCTCACTTGACAGAACGTCACTGATTGTCATGTTTGCATGTAAGTTGCCTGTAACACATTGCATATGACTTAACTGGCATTTGCTCACAAAAGCATTTATATATGCCAGCACTAACAAATCAGAAGCACTACACCCTCACATACTCATCCTGAGTACCTTGTTCCCCATTGGCCCTATGTGTTGTTCATTATTATGGAATTCACAATACTATGGTAGCATGTGCAAAGGTCACTTGTCAAGCTCCTCTCTGGTCCAGTTGGTGAATCTGTGAGTCATGTACACAGACAACCCTCTCCCCTTCCCATAAACTTACAACACATGTGAGAAATGCAACCACATAGCCAAACTGGGGCTAAGCTCTCTTAACTCAGTACTGGCATAACCTGTCAGGTGGAGTGGGATACTACAGTTAATACAATACCAGTCTCACATAGACCTACCACGACAGCAATCCAAACACATAAACACACAGGAACATTCTTGGAGTCTCAGAATAGCATCCTGCCTGAGCAGCAGACACCTGCAAAGCAGACACACAAGCAAACGTTACGCCAGAACAGAGCACGTGCAACACATAGCTCACAAAGCCTGTGTGCCGAACAGTCACAGCCCGTACGGGTAAACAACACACCTGCTACAGTTGTAATAGGTATCTCTATCGTCAGGTACACTGAGGTCCCGCTCACCAGGCTGAACAAGGAGAAGGTCACGGTCAGATGCCCGTCGGGCACTGTGATCCACCACATAGCACAAGCATACAGGTCACTCCAAGGCATGTACAAATATGACTCAGTCATTGTCCGTGCCAGTGTGAATGACCTGTGACGTACCTCCCTGGACTACATGATAGGGGACATAGAGGGACTCTCTGAGCATGTGGCACAGGCTGGTATGACCCTGACCTTGAGTAGCATCTTACCCTCACCAAGAATGCTGCCACAATATGTAGACAGGATGATGAATTCCTACAATTGGCTTATGTTTTGGTGACATTCAAAGGGGATCCAATGCCTGTCAGCGTGGGATTACATGCTAGACAAGCCATGATGCTTTGCTAGGGATAGCTTGCACCTGTCACACATGGGCCATTGTATATTGGCAAAGGCTCTTGCTACACACATAGTGCCTTTTTATGCAAGGCTCAGATTACATAGCCACCTACACAGGTATTCCACAGGATAGGACACTAATAGTAATGCTACTCAAAGCCAGCAGTGTTAACCTCAAGATGCATGCACTGGAAACTGTCCTTAGCATGGAGAACAGCAATATCTGTGCAGTAACAGAATCCTGGTACAAGGCTCCCAGGTGCACCCCATCACTGCCAGGTCATACCTCATACCACGCTTGTCATCCCCTAAACATGCACCAAACCAGAACAGGGGGGAAGTATCCAAAGGTACCACAGATACACACACCTCCAGGTTGGTGGCACAGCACAAAGCATCAAAGCCTATCCATGTGCAACTAACAGTGGCTTAGACTGCCTTCAGGTTCATAGCCTGGCACACACCACCCTCCCATACCCAGGAAACCCACTTGGCCTTCCTGACAACACTGGGAATATGACGGTCTCTACAAACACCATTATATGGGGGTGGACTGCAACTACCCAAACATAGAGTGTGAGCATTACTCTAGCTCCAAGACCCTAGCTGAAAGGTTCCTAGCATTTATTCACTGAATTGCTATGGAACAACTTGTTACCACTCCCACAAGAGGTGAAAACATGCTGCACCTGTTCATCAACAACATGTGGACTATATGCTCCAGACCAGATGTGTATCTCTCGCTGGTAGGATGACACCATATACAACTCACACTGTATATTCACATACCACATGCAGCCCCTGCACAGAACACCACAGTCATAAAGTTGTCTAATGCAAATTCCATGTATTCACATGAGGCAGGCTTCAGACATGGGAACTATTGAAGGTCACAGGTACATATGTGTATGTGGCACACACATACATCATGTGTGCATTGACATTACTGATATAATCTGTCGTGCAATATTGGGAACAACACCCCACACACATGGACAAACTGTGTGACAAAAACACACATGGCGTTTGTAGGATACAAACCCCTACCTAACTGTGTTATGACACTTGTGAGAGACGCAGTAGCAGAGCACACTATTTGTATTACTGGGAGGCTTGCTTTCTCCTGCTGTACTTATTGGATGCTGACATCATCAGTGTTTAGACAGTGGAATATGGAGCATGTGGTGTGTTGTACTAGTTGCCAAAAGGGACATTTCTCTTACACATAGAATTGCACACACCCTACCCCCCAGTAACCACTACAGACACATGGTTGTCACATGCAGGATATCTATCACCTTGTGTCCCCAGGTCTCTTATTGCTCCTGATGTGCTTAATGGGTTAACACCTATGTGGTAATTTGGGGCCACATACTGTGTTTCCACAGGGGATGACTATACACTATTCTGCATTTTGCTTGTTGACATGGCTGTGGCACCACTTGTCTGTTTCTATGTGTGCCTTTTGTAGGATGCTTGTGTCAGCTGGAGGGTCCGATATGGTGGGCAGTTTGTCATCATCTGTGAACCTGTTCAGACACAGTCCTTCCATGTTGGCCTGTACCTATGTGACCTATATACCATACAAGAGAGGTCCCAGGACCGTGCCTTGTCTAATGCCAGTTGTACCTGGTTTGTAGTCTGACATGGCTGCAGCATTTCTGACCAGGTCAGTTCTGTCCTTGAGCTGGTTTGCAACCCATCTACTTGGATAGGGGTTTATAGTTAGGCTGGTGAGCTTATCTGTACTGAACAACTGGGGTATTGTATGGAAGGGTTTAGCAAGGTCCAGATAGGCTGTGTGAACCACATTCCCCTCATCAATGGCCTTGGTGCATGTTTCACATGAGTCAGACATGTTTAAGGGGCAGGATCTGCCCTATGAAAGCCACACTGGGTAGGGTCCAATGTCTGTAGGTGCCCAATCTCATTATTCCTGGGGTCCATGATCATCCTCTCCATTACTTTGCCGACCAAGATAGTCAGGGTTGAGGGGTGGTAGTTTGCAGTATCCATTCAGGCACCACTTTTGTGGTGAGGGACCACTGTTGCTGTACACTGCTCTTTGGGTACATATCCTGTGGTAAGGCTGAGAGTGAGCAGTAGTGCTATTTGCTGTTCCATTCTTCTTACAGTTCTTGTTGGACACAACCCAGGACACCATCTGGTACCATTGATGCTGTGTGGTTTGCTTTGTAGATGCTGGCTGTTACCTCAGCATCTGCAATGTCAGGGGGCCAGCACTCTGCTGGGATAGCTATTTAGCAGTTTGGTGCTGGTTGGGAGTTTGCAAGGAATCTGTTAGGTTGGATGTTGGCAATGTGTGTGGGTTTGGTGTTTTGTTTGTGATATTTGAGTACTGCAGAGCATATCTGTGGATTATCACCATGGTTCCTACCATCTGTTAGGACAGCTGTGTGATTATCCTTTGTGTTCTGCACAATTTGTATCATCATAGGTTCATAGGTTCATACTAGGCTATCTGCCCTGGCCATGTCTGAGCCTAGACAGACTGTGTGTGGCTTTCGACACCCCTTGCAATGTGCATACTATGCCCATTTAGGGTTTACTTTACTAGATGTGACACAGAGATGGCCCCCAGTGTACACCTACTATCTCCCATGCACTTGACCAGATTTCTCTTGTTGAGTATGAGTGTGGAGCTCAGCCTATCATGGACTGGGATTCTGTTCCAGAGTGTAAGGAGCCTCTGAGTTATGAATCTGTCCCTCCAGCACATCCTATTTATCTATGTGTGGAGGTTCAGATATCTCACTGTGGTGTCTCTGCTGGATTTGGAGTTTCTGCAGTGGAGCATGTCCATTCATTCTGGATTGGACATGGCCTTGGACATCAGGCATACATCGCCTCTGACTGGGCAGTATGCATGTGAATTGGGCTGTGGTTTCTTCAGCCAGGCAGCAGATGACAAATGTTTGGACCCTTTATCCTCTTGGTGAGGTACGTTTGGGGTCTTTCTAACTGCTGCAGGTGTCAGGTAAGGTACATGCAAAATGGGGCATTGTTCTCAAGTATGGGCCTGATATGAGAAAAGTATGGGGGCACAGTGACCTCTCTTGATCTACATGTGCATCCTTTCATGTTAAGGTGGGCAATATAGCAGGTCTTCCTGGCCACCTTGGCAATGTGGGTGTTACATGATGGGTTACTGTCCACTTGTGTCCCTAGGTCCCTGATTACTTCTTCCATACATAATAGATTACCACCTATGTCATACTTTGTGTGTGCCTTAATTGGTATTTGGTGAGACATTCATACTCTGCAGTGTCTTCAGGAAGGCTGGCTGGGGTTCCTGGGTTTGGGAGAGTGGTCTGTAGCAGGCTGCGAACTGGGACGCAGTTTGAGCCACTGTTACTTGCCCGTGGATAGTCCATGCTGCTTCTTGCTGTGGTACCAACCTGGGGGTGTGGTTATCCTTGACAATTATTGATAGCCACACTCCTATTGTAGTTTGTTCCATGTTTTGGGGCTGTAAAGCATGGTATAAGGCATAACCTGGTAGTATTAGGGTGCTCTTCTGAGCCTTGACCCAGGTTTCTGTTACAGAACAGATATTACCATTCTCCATGCTGAGGTGGGTTTGGTCTGCATGCATCATGCAGTTTAGACTTCTGGCATTTGGTAGCACTACGTCCAGGTTGTTATCCCTTGTGTTACCTATGGTGGTGGGTTTGTGTTTCCAGCCTAACCTATTTAAGTCACAGTGGGGGTGACAACAGCCTTTGCCAGTATCCACACAGCCAGGTGTGCTGGGTGCGTACCATCCCTAGCAGGTGGAGCATCATGTCTTGCTCGGCATGTCATCCCAGGCTGTCAGCCATTTGTTCCCCTTTGACTAACAGCAATACTTCAGCCAATTATTGTACTTGATCTTGTTGTCTTCATAGTGTGGCATCATGCTTGGTGAGGGTGAGATGTTAGGCAGGGTCATCATGTTTGCATATACTAGATGGTGTTACATTGCTTAACACATGGCAATCATGCCTCAGGTGGTGCTGCAGGGCTGCCAATGTCAGATGCACATACTACACTCCCTGTACATGTTTGAAAGCAGGTTGTGCCATGTTAGGCGTCCCTTTTACTATATGAGTGAGTCAGAGAGGGGTATCATTCCCAGGGTTCCTACTGAGCCAGTGTATGTGCTATGTGTTGCCTCTTTGCCAAGGCCAGGGCATACTGGGCACACCTCCTTCTGCCTACTGGGGCAGGCTCAGGTTGTTCCTCCTCCGAGTCACGCTCTGCCTGTGATGGCCTTGGCAATGGTGGGGGGCTGTTTGTCCCGGCCCTATGCTGGTCCTGCTGCAGCTGTTTTTGCAGAATCATATTATGTAGCATAGCACATACCTTGACAATTTGCGTACATGTAGTTGGTGAGTACTGCAAGGCTCCACCAGATGTGTCCAGGCACCAGAACCGTGACTTGAGCAGCCCAAACACACGCTCTATTACATTTTGTGTTTGTGCGTGTGCCTTATTATGGCGTTCTTGTTCAGGTGTGTGTGCGTTTCTGATGGGTGTCATCAGCCACGGCTCCAGTGCATATCCAGCATCACCCACTAAGTGACCATGTGGGATGTCCCCATTGGCAAATGTCTGGTACAGCTGCGTCAGATGCCAGATATGGGAATCATGGTAGCTTCCAGGGCAGCCAGCACACACATTCGTTATTATGCCCTGAGCATCACACACGACCTGGCAGTTGATGGAGGGGAAGCCCTTGCGGTTAATGTAGGCCCTACCCCGCTCATCAGCTGGTGCCTTGATGTGTATATGTGTGCAGTCTATTGTACCCACTACCTCAGGGTATTCCACTATTTGCTGGAAGAGTCGCATATTGCTGGCCAATGCCTCATGGGAAATAGGGAAATATACATGATCTCCGACATGTGCCAACATGGCATCCAGGAACTGGTGCAGTACCCTGGATGCTGATGCCTGTGAGATCCCCATCATATCACCAGTTGGACTGTGGAAGGTACCTGTTGCTAGTATTCTTAGGCCAACACATACCTTGGTTTCCACTGGGATGGGTTCCCCTCTGTTGGTTCTGTGTGTGAGGCGTGGCCTGCACAGCTCAACAATTTGCTGCAGGAGGTCTCTGTCCACTCTATAGCGCTCCACTGTCTCCAGCTCGTTTAACCCCTGGTAGGTGACCCTGGTCCTGTACACTCTTCTCCGTCTCCTCACTGTGGGTTGTCTGGCAGCATTTGCATTGTCACCACCCTCAGCAAGTCTCCTATGTCTCCTTATAACAGCTATGAAAGCTCCTAGCATGTTTGGTCTGAGTGCAGCTTTTTCAGTTTTCACTTCTAATAGCTTACTCCTGTCTTGCAGTGTCTCTTGAGAGAAACATACTGCAATGCTGTTTGCAGTGTTTTAAGTGCTGGGCTGGGCTAGTATTCTGCCTGTGTAATTGCCTGCTTCTAATTGTTTTCACCTGCTAGCTCTACCAGTATTCCCTGCTAGCTTCCTACTATTTCTTCTGATTCCTTTTTCCTCTCTGTTTCCTAAGGGGGGAGCAGCGCGCATACCAGCGTAAACACGCTCACAGTGGCTACCACGCGCGCACACATGCTTACACGGACTATAATCTGCTTATTCGGGTTAAAATGCGCGCACACCAGTGCAAACAGGTTTACAGATCTTTAAACAGGCACCTACATGCTTACTCTGTCTTATTCGCACCTCCCAGAGTGCACACGCGCGCATGCAAGCACAGCAAGAAACTTTGGCGTTAGCCACAGTGTACATCTTCCATTTCTTGACTTTCCCATGCTTATCTGTTGACACTCCTCTTTCTATGCTGTGTGACTGACATCTTTCACATACCACTTTGCTCCAATGAGCTTGATTTCTTTCTAACATTCCCCCCTGTGATGTCACCTATCTCCTACTCTGTTACTCCCCCTTATCTAACTCTTACACTACACGGAATGTGCTCATTTGCTATGTGACAGTGAGATTCACTACCCTACCACTCATTTACATATGATTGCCTACTAATGCTTAGTTACGTGTCTTACACTCAGCTTCCCCCCTTAGTAACCACTAAACGGTGGCCATGTTGTTTTCGGTCTGCTAGTCCCTGCATTGTAAATCCATGCATTGCATAAAACCAACATTTGTGGGTTTAAAATCTTTATTTTTATGTTTTATATAGCGCAGCCCATTTGCGCGGGGCTGCGCTGCATTTAAACCTCACTGATCGCCGAAAAAATATATATATTTTTATTTCATGTTTGCATCGGTTTACCGTGCCAATGGCCACATATTTGGCCATTGGCATGCTGCCTGACACATATGCACACTTTATTTGGAGCTGACATGGCTCCATTGTGTTATTTGCAGAAACGTACTCAGTTGTCAACTGAGTACATTTCTGCACCTAACACCACTCTTACACGGGCTGGTTTCAGCTTCGTGGATCGCTAATCTACCTCATTTGCATGCCTTTCGGCTGCAAGTGAGGTAATTAGCATATCCACGCCCTGCCCGTGTAAGACACGTTTTAGCTGGTCTCTTACACGGTATTTTGGGCTGTTCCTCTATCGCTATGGCTGCATGGAGTCTTACACGACTCTTAGACTCCGTGCAAGTCATCGTGAATCCTGCCCATTGTCTATCCTGTTGTGGTGCTTTCTGTATTCGATTTACTACACTGAACCCTTCTCTTTGCAGCTGTTTCATAACCTCAATTTCTATTTTTTTGACTTCTCCATTACTAATCTCTTTTTTCTACTTTTCCTCTTAGTCTTCTTATTTTTTTGTATTGTAAAGTTTTTCATATCTGGATTCCTTTCCTTATATTTTTCTTCAAATATTTTTGGTGCTGCTCTTTTTGTATTAGTCTTGCTTTCACCTTTGCATAAATATTACACCATATTAAATCTCTTTTCCTTTCCCCTGTCTATATTTCTTCTTCACATGTCTCCTGATCTTCTTGCTTTTCCTTATTCTGGGGACTCACTCCATCATGCTGTGATGTAGTCTGTTTTAGATCTTCTACATTAAATCCTTCACTTCGCAGGCACTCCATAACTTCATCTTCTATTTTTCTAACATCTGCTTTACTAATCATCTTTTCTATATTACATCTTTGTTCTATTAATCTTTTTATTGTGAAATTTTCTATATCTGGATGCCTTTGCTTGTATTTCTCTTTGAATATATTTTCGACTGCCTTCTCTATATTAGTTAACTTGGCTTTCTCCTTTGCATAAATATTGCACCATATCAAATCTCTCTCTCCCATGTCCATATATTTTTTTTATATTTCTCAAATATCTCTAGGTTTTGTTGTTTATATTTTCTCACTTCCTCAAATGCTTCTTTTTCCAAACAGATCAAAATTTCTTGATCTATATACTGTTTTTCAAAAATCTGTTGTATTAATGAATGCAAATTTTTATTTGAAGCTTCTGACAGTTTTTCCTGCAGAAGTATTTTTCTAATTTCTCTCTTAATCATTTAGTATAGCTTGTGTCTGGAAATTCTGGGCTTTTTACATAATAGTAATACATAATTTCTTCTTATACTCAATAGTCCACTCTATTGTCTTTATGGCTCTTCTTTGGCCAATCAATTTTTGTCATTTTTGTGCACTGCTACTTCCTTCTACAACAGGGGGGGGCATCCTCCACCTGAGCCTGGCCTGGCCCCATTGTAGGAATGTTTCTGTATTTTGAGGATTCTACACTATTTTTTCCAGTACCGGCATCAGTGTGCCTACTAGGACTGGGCACTTTTTTATCCTGGGTCTTGTGCACCCAGCTATCTTTTTTTGTTTTTGACTTACTTCTGTCCATGATGTATGCTATATAAATACAGTCTATATATCAGTGTCACCTTGGTGAGATTTTGTGAAAAACAAGGTCCACCTCACGAAGGTACTCACCAAGACTTGAGGATGAATTCATTTTCAGTACTACTAATCTCCTTTGCTTGTTTTTTTCATCTCTCCATTACAACCCCAAGGAACCTTTGAGGTCACTCTAGATGCTGCATATGCCAGGTACATACCAAAGGGAGCATTGTACCCTATGATTGGTCTGATAAGGGCAGATGACCTCTTTGGACCTAGATGCCATGCCCTTACTTATAAGTTGAACAACATAAAAGGATTTCCTCATCACTGTGGCCGCATGGTGGTTGAAGGTAAGGCTACTGCCTATGTGTATACCCAGATCCCCTGACCACTGGGTCAACTTTTAGGGGTGTAGTATCAACACATGGTAATTAACCAGAATGGTTGAATTTCTGAAGGATACAATTATGCATTTCTTAGCACTGAGTTTAAGACCATGGCTGTGGTACCATTTATTAATCAGAGCTAGACCTTCTTGAAGAATGCTAGTGTCTACAAAGGAGTTGATGATAACCCCTTGCTTGAAATCATTTACAAACTTAGTTACTCATAAACCTTCAGCATTAGCTTCCATTTCAGAGAATAGAAGCCAAAAAGGAGTGAACCCAGTACTGAGCCCTGGGATACTCTGCTATTGACTGGCCTCTTGGTGGAGGCGTCCTCACCTATTTTGGCATCCTGCGTCCTATCAGTGAGCCATGCTGACTATCCAGTGGGTGATAAAAGAGTTTATACCTACCTAAATTGGTGAACTTGTCTATAATGCCTGAGTGGGGTATTGTATCAAAAGCTATGGCCCGGTCAAGGTAAGCTGTGTGCACAGTACTACCTTCATCCATGCTTTGGTGACCCTCTCAAAAGAAATCCACCAGATTTAGTAAGCATGACCTTCCTTTAACAAAGCCAAACTATGATGGGTCCAGAGTTTGCAGGTTACCTATGTCTGCATTTATCATGTCCATGATGATTCTTTCCATGATCTTACATAGCAGGCTGGCAAGACTTACTGGCCTGTAGTTACCTGGATCAGTGGTTGGACCTCCTTTGTGCAGGTGAATGACTGCAGCCATCTTCTATTCCTTGGGCACAAAACCTGACTGAAGGTTCCAGTTGAAAATTGATTCAAGTAGCAAGTGGATCAGAGAGGTCATGTTTTATGCTATTTATTAGCCAGCCTGGGATGTTATCAGGGCCCATAGATGCAGTGTTTTTGGCCTTGGCAAGTGCATTAATGACCTGTTCTCTAGTAATAGTTGGGGAGATTGTGTTATGTGGTATTTCCTTTGGACTACTGGTGGGAGTGGGGGAGAAATTTGAGCTGAACCTGTTGGTCAAAAAGTTGGCAATGGCCTCCAGTTCAGTGTCGGTGATGCCATTTACAATAAGTTCCATGCATCATTTCCTTTGAGGTTATGGACATAGCTGTAGAAAGCTCTGTGCTTGTCCTTTGCCTGGGAAACTATTGTACCTTTAATTTTAACCTTTGAAATATTAATTAACCCTCTTAACTGCCTATTTAGATTGGTCAGGGACTTTTAGTATGCATGGATTTGTTCCTCCTACTCTTGGCCAAGACTTTTTTGTTGTTGTTGTTGTATAACCGATTGATAGTGTGATTCCACCAGGGTAGCTTGTCTTTTGAGTTTGTTTTATACTTACCTGCACTTTCTGATCCACTCAGATCATGAACATTTCTTCAATTCACTAAGTGTATTCGCAAAATGTTTACTCCCAGTTTGTGCCTACATGAGGACAAAGACAGTGCACGGGTATGCTTACCTAGATGATTGATTTAATCATCTGCTTGCCTCTCAGCCCCCATTTTCCATTCCAGTGGCACCCAAAAAGAGTTTCTGATATGGCTCCTAATTGAGTAGAGTGCCTGAACAAGTGGTATTGTTAGCTGTTTTGATAGCAGAAGCTCAAGTGTGGGCATCTTGCTGTTTGTCTGAAGTATCCACATCATCAGCCTATTTTGGAAGTATGGGTATTGGCAGGATCTCCCTCAGTACCTTTCCCTGTGATTGTATCCATTTCCAGCTATGAGGAATGCATGTACACAATGTAATATGTCATCAAAGTCATTAGCTATTAGAATATTTTTGGGGATCTCATCAAACACTGCCATCTGTTTGCCTCTATACCCCCTTTCCCAGTCCAAATGAACCTTAGTCAGTGGCACCCAAAAAGGTGACTCTCTCATTGCCCTTAATGGAACAGACTGCCTGAGCAAGTGATTTTGTTTTCTAACAACTGCAAGTTTAACAATAGCTATTTCTGTCATACTATTTCTCTCTGCAGGGATTTATTTTCCCTCTGCTGAGATAGAGTATAGGCCCATTTGATAATATTGAGCAGTTACAGTTTCATGATAACTCACTACTAATGTACTGTTACATCTGTTAACTCTCTCTCATGTGTTTATTCTCCATTCTATTAATCTGAAAAGATTTTAATCCATGACTCAGATGTGTGCTCAAATCAGACTTGTCTGCCTTTGCCTGTATAAGCTACTTGAAAAGTTTAGGCTGCCCAATGGGTTTCCTTCAACCCTTACTTAGTGTTGAATACCTCTTTCTTTGCCTTTCTAGCTTTAAGTCAACTATTTCTTCAGTTCTACAACTGTATTACATTTCCAATCCATTAATCTCATTGAAAAGATTGTACATCTTTGAGCAAAGTGCTGAGTGCATGCTGCTTTATTGTAATGTCTCTGAGCATTTCAAAACTAATAACTTGACATCCAACACCCCACCTATGGAAATAAATACTTATTTGTACAGGTAAAATCACTAATACTGTCCTATGCCTATCTTCTATGTCCTCTTAACTTTTTCCTGTAAGCTTTGGGAGTAAGTTTTCAATATACAAATAAACAATGCTTAACTTTATCATGATTTCAACAATTGGTATCGGTCATTTTAGTTAATGCATGTACTGCCTTACATGTGACCGGATTGATTAAAATCATCACCCATTGACTCGGTCAGTCTGCTGTTGATTACTCAGCCATTTAGATGTTCAGATAATACTAATAATGACACCCCCTCTTTAAAATAAGGAAACAATTTAGCACTGACCTTGGCATGCCTGGCTTTTATCCCCATCATTTATGTGACTTTGATAAAGGAATAGATTCTCTCTCATTTATTTATTTAGTTAACTTTGTAACCTGGTAGGTGGAGTTGTCTAAAGGCCTCTTTCAGCCATGGCTCAAATATACAGATAATTGACATTTACACAGCAAAAAGTCAGATAGTTGACATTTATAAAACAAAACTGAGTAGTGATGTACAAAGTAACCAAATGATACATTCCAAAATTGTGCCAAAATGAAAAGACAGAAGACAAATGTGTGTGTGTGTGTCTGCGTGTGTCAGTGTCTGCGTATGTATATATAAAACCTTATGTTGTATGCCATCAGTGATACATTACTGAAATTACAGAACTGAGGTTCGGATTTATTCAGTTTGGTAACCAGGGTAGAACATTTAACCAAATGGACCTATTTCAGTCTCAGCCCCGAAAAATATGAGTGACAGTAGACAAGCAGGTTAACAAGAATTATTATGAATGCAAACAAAATGTTATATGAAGATAATAATAATAATAATAATAATAATAAAGTACACAGTACAGGAAGCAATAAGAAGTGATGATTATACTATGGAGAGAAGAAGACGAGAGTGAAATAGTGAAGGGATGGAGCACAAACTGTAAAAGATAGCCAAAGTAAGGTAAGGGCACACAGAAATTAACTATCTACAAAATATATAATGTGGACAATATGTCACATATTAGTGTAGGGAAATAATGTGGGGAAGATAAAGGTTCCTAACTGCTGAAGGGGGAGTGAAGGGAATTAGGTATTGTGTCCTTAGGGAAAGCATTTACAAATTGACTCAGATCTGAGATGATCCTTAAGCTGAGCATGAAATGATGGGTATGAATTGAGGTCCTTACGGTCAGTAGGGAGGGATTCCCAGAGTTTGGGACCTAGGATGGAGTAGGCATGGTTAGCCTGGTTCTGGGACATTAAAGAAGTAGACCAGAGTAGTTAAGATTCTTTGACTGTAACTTTAAGGTCACATGAAGAGGTTGTATTAACAACTGCTGGATCCTTAAACAGGATCTTTTTGATGATCTTAGCTAATATAACAGTTTTTGAGACTGACTTTTTGAACCAGCAGCTAGAGGAAGCTGTTATAAGACCTGCTGGTGTCTTTCACTCTATCTTTCTAACTTTAGCTGTGGTAACAGCTTTTGGGGCTTTTAGCTGGATCTTTTTGATTTTAGTAAGTTCGTCCTAGAATTAAGTTTTAATAACAACTGTTGTGACTATTTAGTCAGTTCCTCCTGGCAACAGATGTGAAAACAGATGTTGAGGCTTGTTTGGGGGGGTTTAGTTTTTGGGTCCTATATTGGCAGTTTGTTTAAACAGGTAGTTGTGGTAACAACTGCCAGAAAATGCTAAGCTAATAACTGTTGATTTAATGTAGATCATGTTAAAATCTTGAATCAGAAGGTTTGTCGACAATATATATTTGTTATGGAATGGCACTTTAGAGCGGTTGGATCAGCTTGTAGCATATATGCACACTACCACTGCTTTTTTAAAGTTTGCATGTTGTCATTCAAGTGATTCCATTGATTTCCTGGATGTGCGCATCTCCAAGGATATGAATGGGTCATTCATTACAGAGTTATATAGGAAACCCTGTAGGAGGGATATGTTGTTGCAATGGCACAGCATGCACCGTTGCCATAATTACAGGAACATTCTCGAAGGACAGGCCGATGCGAATCCCTAGATTAAATAACTCTGAAGCTAGATTCCAGTGGGAGTTGTTGAGGTTGAGTGATGTTATAGACCTAGGGAGGTGAAAGATATGTACAATGATGTATTAGAGCTTAGGTCCAATAGAGTGAGACCCTATTTTTCAGATATCACAGAGAACATAGATCCTGTATGCGTTGATGAATCATATGCATTGGGGCATTGCAGTGCAGGAATATCCCTCTTACACTTTTCTATGCCAGTGGTATAGGAGTTGTACATAAAGTCATTGAGTCTAACTGGTCTATTTTGCAGACCAATGATTGTATCAAGGATTTGGTAGGGGATAGTCCATGTTTTACGTATAAGAACAAGAACTCATTGAAACAACAATTATGTTATAGGACTAATCAGACACCTCTAAAACATATTGCTGGGATTTTGGTACGTGACAATGTAATAGATGTAATTTCTACATCAATACCTCTGATATGTTTGTTCGTCCCAATACAGGTATTGTCTCTAGGTTCAACATTATAGCTGATTGCCACACTCCAGATGTGATTTATCTTGCCACATGCAAGTCTTGCACAAGTTTTTAGGTTGACAAGACTAATCACCTAGTTTTTGAATGGATCAGAGAATATTTGTATAACATACAGACTAGGGTTAGTAAGAATGCCCTATCTTATCTAAACATGTTATGAGCTATGACAGTTCACACATTTTTAGTTTCATGGTTATTGAAATTGTCAGACATGATATACATTTAGGTGACTTTAGAAATTATATAGAAAAGAGAGAGTTAAATTGGATTAGTAAGCTTCAGGCAGACAAGTCACCAGGTTTGAATGGCAGGGTTTCTTTAAAACCTGTCCTGAAGTCTAGGAATTTGTTTCGATGATGTAGTCAAGGTTCATTGCTTTTTAGCCTTGACTGGATATTTTTGATGAGATGTGTTTTATTATTGGTTACAATATAGTCAAATGTCATTATTTTATTTGTGAGTGTTTTTTACTGTTTATGATCTGAAGAAGCACCTTTTTAGTGAGAAAGCACTTACCTGTCTTATTAAACCTATTTTGTTTTTACTGAGTTTGTTGTTTCTTCCGTGTTTATGTGCCATCTCTGTTTTACACTTGATTTTATACTGAAGCAACTTAGCTATTTTATTCAGTTTACTTTTATTATATTTAGTTAGGTATTTTTATATATTTGAAATAACTCCTGTACAATCTTATATCTGTGTTCCGCCAATAAGGGCACTTCATTTTTATATTAGATTTACTGGATATTGTGGACTTAATTTCTTCACATAAAATGTCTTCCAGAATAGAGCGACCTTATTCATTTACTGAATTTAATTCATTCTAATCAATTTCATTATCTGCACATTTAGCTCTACTATAATCTATTTTACTGCAATCTTAGCTTTTTGTATGGCTTTCCAGAAGATCCTTGTTTTTTTTATGTTAAAATGTGTTGAAGTATGATCTACATATCCACAATTTTTATATTAGATAAAATTTTCACATCATTTGTAATCACCAGTTACAACAAGCAGTCTTTCCTTGTATTCTCATCTACCAATTGGGTCATCCTGTGGATTGTTATCATTTTATTAAACTTGGCAGAGGTATCATTGTCTTGGTTTATTGTCTTCCAAACAATACCTGGATAGTTTAAATCTCTTAGAATTATTTTACAATCATTAAATTTTCTTTCCAATTTTTAGAGAAATGCCTTGTGTTTAACTCTATCCATATTTGGTAGATGATAGCATGTTATTATTCTTATACTGTCTGATCTAATAAACCAGCTGTTCGTATTTCAATTTCCGCGATGTTAAATACCATTATAGATGGTATACTATCTTTAATTATTACAATAATCTCCCACCTCTTTGAGATCCCCATAGATAATCTTATATCTTATAACCCGGGACAACAAATAAGAATGAATTCCAAGCTTCAGTTATTATTACCAAATCCTATCCTACTTATTCAGCTATAAAAGTCAGTTTATTGTATTTATTAGCCATATTTCATGTGTTACAAAACTTTGCATTCAAAGTTTAAAGTCCTCTATTTCTATCACATTTGTTGATATTCTAAAAAAGGAATAATTGGTTTAGAGAATTTTCCAGCTAAGTATTCCATCTCATGCCAACGTAAATGAAAAAGATTTATGGAGAACATTCTCATGTAATTCATGCAGTGCTCCAAGTATGAGATTAACTTTAAACTGCAAACTGTACAGAACTCGAAAAACTGTTTTTTTAAACAAAAATAACTTTGTAGACATATAGTCATTCCAGATTGATGATAGTAATATTCCACTATGAATTATCTGCATCAAACTGATTTCAAGTTTTTCAAAAGAAGTCAAAATTGAGGTCTTCATATGATTAACTGGAATATTCCTTAAGTCATTTGCTCCTGCATGAATTACTGTTGTGCTATATTGTACTTTACCATAGATTAATTCTTCAACAATATAATGTAAATCTGTTGTGTAAATCCCAGAGAGAGATGACATTGTAGCTTGCACTTTGTTTATAGAACATAGTTTCCTAGGAGAGCTCTTTAACATGCAGTCAAGCAGGATCAGAATTTCTGGTTCCTGAACTCTCTCCACCACATTCTCTACACAACGGTTCTCCTTGTCTTCCAAATTATGTTTAAGATGACTTTAAATAACTGCTCATTTAGTGGTCCAAGCTATGTCCTCCTTCCAATTTCTTTTCCCTTATATCAGTTTTTTGTTTCTTCTCACTGTCATGTTATTTAATTACTTAAAACAATCTGTTTACTGTAAGAGATGTTTGGATTAATCATAAGCACATCCAACCAAGAAAATGTTCTAATTACGATGGTCAAACATACAAACATGCTCCCTGACTAAACAATAATTGGCTTCTTCTGATTGGTTTGCTCTGATTTCCTCCAATCCCTCACAGAAACAAAACAATAAGGAAGATTCTCAGCTCATTAAATTTGTATCCACAAAACAAAAAAAAAAAAAAAAGAAAAAAAGGAGCCAAAAAAACTATCCAAGGTTTCTCTATCTTCTTGGTTTACTCAATGAATTAAATAAGCCTTCTTCAAAAATACTTTAGTGGATATTTCTGCAGGTGTTACGTGACATCACTGAGTACCTTTGCAAAGATACTATTAGTTGAATGTCATCTAGAAGTTAAGAGATGTCTCTCTACCTGCCATAATTTAGTGTTTTTTAATGATGAACAGCTCAAGAAGACAAGCCAGGGACTCTCCCCTTGGGGTAACACTGATAAAACACCCAGCATCAGAAATGATATACTTACTGTAATGATAAGGCTGTGTTGACTGTTTCATTATCATCTCCATTCATGCCCTCTGCCTAGTAAGTTCACTTGACAATGTCCTGTTTGGAGCTTCATTTTATGCATTCCTTTCAGGCTTTCTACTGGTAAATTCAAATTGAAAGCTTCTGAGATTTTAAACAGGGTCCTTTGATGACAATGATTATGGGTAATGGACTGGGGTAAAGAAGCCTTCAACAATTTTATGGGCCAAGTTAAGTACTAGCTGGTCTCAGTCCAAAAGGCTAATGAGATCAAACTGTCAGCGCAGATCTACTGATGTTCAACAAACATACTGTCTTACTGGCATTTGGGTAGTAGTGCCCAGCTACCATGCTCTGACAGTCTACCAAAGCTGAGTCTCTCCCGCTGCCTGTCCATAAGTATGATGGTCTAATCTCCTGCAACTACAAGGACTGCCTTACACACCCACAGACAGGACCCTTTCTAATTTCTAGTACAATAATTAGAGAAGGATGTCTTGGAAGACCGCTTCTTACTCTGAATCTGTTCAACTGCTGAACTCAGATAAGAAATCCTTTTGGGTTCTTATCTCCTCCCTCTGGTTTGCTGCATCGTTACCTACTGAGCAGAAAGACTATATGAAAGTGATTATTTCCAATGTTTATCAAGTGTCTAAACATGCTTTAAATAGGGGTCTATATTACATTTTCGAAAAGCATTTTCTTCGAATGCCTTTTAATTGACATGTAAACATCGAACTACCAAAACTCCAAACAGCACTTCAGCGAATTTTTTTCCTAGGGAAAAAAAAAATCACTTGGCCTTCGTCGGGAATTTGCCCATTCCTCCACTGTAGTGCGATCTCGGAGTTGGTATATTTAGTTGGGGGGGCATAAACACCCACTTCTTAGGGTCTGACTGTTTGTTTAGTTTTTGGTTGGCCAAGCAATTTTTTTCCCTGGGGAAAAAAATTAGCTGAAGTGGCCATTAGGAGTTTTGGTAGTTTGATGTCTATGTTTTGATAAAAAGGCGTTCTATGAAAACGCCTTTTGACATCATAATATATACCCTTTAAAGAGTGCCTTGGATGGGGTCAGTTCTGTATCCAGAAATGCAGTGGCATCAGTAGTGGTAAGGAGGTATGCTTGGTTGTACAGCCAAAACCGATGAGTTAAAAATGAGATTGTGTATGTTCAAGTTGATTCTGAATGGGTGTTTGATACAGCAGCTAATCAGATCCTAAAACACTGGGATGGCAGTAGTAAACTGATGCAAGAGCTGTCTAAAATGTTACATATCCCCAAGTTTCTCCCCTACAAGCAAAATAATTTTTGGCAGCCCAACAAACAGAAGTCCCAGCCAAACAAAAAACAAGGCATCAAAATGAAATAGGAGGAAAAGAGCTCCACCAAATCTAGCAAGAGTGGTTCTTTTCCCAAACAGGATAACCCCTCTTTCAACATATGACTATGCCAATGTCAAGGCTCAGCATCCTTCATTCCTGGGTTCCTCTCTGAGTCCCCATCTTGAAATTTAGTTCTCTAAAAGGTGGCATGACCATCAGTGGTTTCCAACAAATGGGTTTTCAGTGTCATGGGCAGAAGTTACAGGTGACAGTGGAAGTAACATCCACCTCCATTCTGTGGGGGGGTTCCTCTTACCCATCAGACTAGTCTTCATTATTCCCTCCTATTCTCAAGCACATGCAGTACCCAAGGGTCATACAGCTGGTCTCTCCATCAGAGATAATAACAGGTTTCGACTTTTATCAAAGTTGCAAGTTCAAGATGCTCACCCTGCCAATACTGCTTCCTGTTTTGTTGGACCACTGCTTCATGGTGAACCTGGGCTTCAAGGATACATATCATCATATCCCCATTGCTCATCACTTCAGGAGACATCTGAGATTATCTGAGACTGGTTCACGCAGTCATTTGTCTGCATCGCCCTTTAGGCTGTCCACTACACCTTGAGTGTTTACAAAATGCTTTGCTCCAGTAATGCAGTAATGGCTCACTGCTGGACTCTTAACATTCACATTTTTCCATACTTGGATGGCTTACTGATCTGTGCAGAGTCTGTATCCAGGTGTTTGGAATCAATAGAAAAGGTCTTGGCCTTACAATCGCAGCTGGGGTCCAAGATGAAAATTTGGAAGCCATGCTTGACACTCTCGCAAAGACTTGTCTTCCTATGGTGCTTAATAAACACTGACAAAGGAATGGCCTTTCTTCCTGGACTTTATATATTTATTTATTCATACACACACACACACACACACACACACACACACACACACACACACACACACACACACACACACACACATATTCAAAGTCATAAAAGGGTACAATGACCTGTCTTGAGCAACTAGACTTTCCTTTCATAAGCAGATGGGCTATGTAATAAACTTTATGAAAAGTGCTATGGTCAGACTTTTAACTACCCTTCAGCTTGTGGAATTGCCACACCTCCCAATGTCCCGTAATGTTATTAACATGCTGGTAGCTCATAAAGATGTCATTCTTCAGACAAGATGCCAAACTGTTAATCTAACAGCTTGACAGTTATATAACTGGTTTATAATTCATTCTTACAAAACATGTTCAGACAAAGATATTACAGAAATGCACACAGATTATATACGAAAAAATGAATATAAAAATATGTCAAAGAAATAAAAAAATAAGATAATACACAATAACTTCAAAGATATTGAAAACTGTTTAGGTAGAACCTTTGAGAATTGTTTTCAAATCTCTCTCTCTCTCTCTATATATATATATATATATACATATATATATATATATATATAAATATATATATATATATATATATATATATATATATATATATATATATATATATTTATATATATATATTATGGGTCCATTAGGTAATCTCGAAATACTGAAATCCTGAAATTCAGTATTTCGAAATTGCATAGCCGAAAACCTAAGCACAACTCACAATTCCGAAAACACACAACTGTGAAATTCAAAATGCCGAAACTATGCTACACATACAGTATACACATAAACAAACACAAAACTCCTCCCCACAATCAAATAAATGCATCTACACTATAGATAAGCAGGGGGGCAAGCCCCCTGCACCCCCCATGTGGGGGGATGACTCCCCACCCCGCCACTTATATATTCTAACTCCAAGATCGCACAAACAGAAACACAAACGAAACTCACACACACACACACACACACACACACACACACACACACACACACACACACACACACACATCTTACAGTCCTTCACACACACACACACACACACACACACACACACACACACACACACACACACACACACATCACAGTCACAACACACACTTGCCCTCACTAAAGCCCCTAACCAACATATTTACACACACAAACTTACCTAAATTTAACCAATAGATCCACAGACACCACACCAGCGGAAGCGGAAATTCAACATCTCTGTGCCTCGGGATTTTGAATTTCGCGCTTCTGCTGTTTTAGAAAGTTTTTTGAGTTTGAGTTTTTGGCTATGTAATTTTGAAATACTGAATTTCGGGATTTCAGTATTTCAAAATTACACAGTGGACCCGTATATATATATATATATATATATATATATATATATATATATATATATATATATATATATATTTGTCCTTCTGGGAATGGAAAATCAGTACAATTTTTAGATGTGGAAAATCAGTACAATTTTTAGACGCTAGTAAGATCAGAGAGAAGAGTGGCCACGGTGGTGCAGTGGTTAGCATTGTCACCTCACAGCAAGAGGTTCTCCCATTCAATTCACAGCTGGAGCGCCTTCTGTGTTGAGTCTGCATGTCCTCTCTGTGGTCAAGTCATGTCTAAAGACATGCAGGTAGGTGCATAGGTGTGCCTTCTTTGAAGACTGGGTGTCAGGCTGGCAACTCAGCACCGTAAAAATCCACTGTCAATCATTAGCAGACCAGAGGTCCGCTGTGGCGACCCCTAATCAGAAAAAGCCAAAAGAAGAAAAAGTAAGATCAGAGAGAAGGAAAAGAAAAGATGAGCAAAAGTGAGGAAAAGAGAAAGTGTGTGTTATGGAGAGGAAGGCAGAGGACAGGGTAGCTGTAGAGAAAGGAGACAAAGTGAATAAAATAATCTGAGTAAGAGAGAGTTTGGAAAAAGAAGATACTAAAGAATTAGGAAAAAAGAAGAAAAAAGAAGAAAATTATGAAAAATTAAATAGTGGTTGAGACATATATTTTTAGTCCTTCCTTCCATATCTAAGTAGATAGGAGAGTGTTAGCCAGGATGGGTGCATGAGTACAACCATTTTCTGGATAGGAATTTTTTAAGTACGTGCTTAAAGGAAGCTAGGTCTCATAGAACATGGCAAGGAATGTCAATTTTTTTGCAACACAGTAGGAGTATATGCTTTCACCAGCTGATTTATTTGGTTAATACAGGGACAAGAGTTGTTTACCTTTTCACCGGAGAGAAATCTTTTTGGAATGTAGGGGTGCAGAATGGACCTAAGAAGTGGACAGGTAGTAGGGTTATAAATAATATTGTGAGTTGTTACTAACTGGAGGTAATTCAACTGTTGTTGAAGTTTGAGCCAGTCTAGTGTATGAGGAGCAGTGCAGTGGTAGCTATGAAATGGGGCACTGGTAGCAAATTCAGCGATTTTTGTAGTAGCAGGTTTTTAGTTTAGTTTTCTGGGTAGATTATTGATTGGAGAAAATAGGACATCCATATAGGAGAGGGGTTACAAAATATACAGTGGCAAGGGTAATTTTTGTGGCGTTATTTAGGAGAAATTTGTGTCTATATAACATTCAACGTTTCTGGTGATTTTATTTATTTATTTATTTTTGTTTGTTCTCATATTATTTTGTATATGGAGGTAAAATATAAGGTTGTCGTTGATGGTTATACCTAATAATTTTGTGTGGGAGATGAATTTAATTAATGTATTATTTAGGGAGATTAACCTGAGCTTATTACCATCTGAAATGTTGGTTCTAGGAGTAAATAGAATAAGTTTAGTTTTTTTTTGGGGGGGGGGGGGTTAAGTAAGAGTTGAGCATTAAGCCAGGTCTCAACTGAAGTAAAGGCTTTCTGAATTATTATTTGGAGACATGATAGAGAATTAGAAGAGCAGATAATAGTACAGTCATCAGTAGTGCGGCATAGGTGGGACATAGGAGCATGTACCCTGGACACAAGGTGTTCGAGAATCCAATCCTGAAGTGTGATTCCTGCATTTTTCTTTTTGTACCACCAGTTCTGAATGCTGCTACAGAAAGCAACTTCTGAACTTTTTTTGTTCTTCCAATGAATAGCTGTAGCAGGGAGGGGGCATGTGTCTTTTTTTTTTTTGCTCTTTTGTTTGAGCACGGAGGCGGGGTGTTAGTTCAGGGACCAGCCCAGGGGCACTGGTTGAGCCGGTTCACCGCTGAGAGTCATCAGCATACTGACTATACTGAATAAGAGAGTCTTGACATGTAGAGGTGTGCAAGTCATTGATGAAAATGATAAAGAGGAGAGGGCCAAGGAGAGAGTCCTAGAAAAGGCCAGTTTTGTTAGGCAGGTATGGTGAAAAAGAGCCTTACCATTTTATGGCTTGTTGTCTGCTGGAAAGATTGTTCGCGAACCATTTGATAGAGCAAGTTGATAGACCAAGTTTAGATAATTGAAGGAGAAGTTTTTGATAACAGATTGTATGAAAGGCCTTTGAAAGATCAAAAATACTGCTGAGACAAATTTGCCAGAGTCTGTAGCCTCATTTGCAGTTTCTGTAAAGGACACTAAGGCAATTGTAGCACTATGGGCCTGCCAAAATCCATGTTGTGAATTGGTAAGCAGTTTATTAATGAAGAGATGATTAAAGAACTGATTGTGGATACATTTTTTTCAGAATGGCTGAGAGAAGGACACGGTGACTATGGAATCGAAATCTGATATTTCAGTGGTATTGTCCCTTTATGTAATGTGAAGATATCAGGCCTTTTCTACAGGGAAGGAAAATAACTTTCTAGAATGGATCTATTGTTGAGAATGCTAATGGGATAGGCTATGACAGCTGCAGACAATCTAAGGTATTCAGGGGGGAGGTTACCTGCTGAAGTAGAGCAGACTTTAAATTTAAGGAGAAGTATTTTTATGAAGGATGTAGAGACTGGTTCAAAGGAAAAGGAAGGTATGCTGCTAGCAAAGTTTGGCTGATAACAGAGAAAGCTATAGGAGTGGGTTTGAAGAGGCTTGGGTGGGAATGGAAGATAATAGTGTTATAGATGAAGTTATGTTGGATATGTTTTCAATGAAGTATTAAATTGGCGAGCTATTATTACTACTATGGGACACTGAGTGGCATTGCTATAACATTTCCATTTTCAGGGGCCAATTTTTGAGGTATTTTTTAACATTAAACCTTTAGCACTTTTTGTGCAAAAATACAGTTTTCCTTCTGTCCTCTGTACACATATTTAAGAAAAATGACATGGGAGGGGAAACAATTATTGCTTACATATATTTTTTATTTAACATTTGTTTACTGGGAAAGTCCAACTTGGAATAAAGCCAATTTTCAGCAAAGGCCCAAGGAGAAACGCTCCAGACACATCTTTGAAACATGGGAGGAAACCGGAGTACCTGGAGAAAACCCACATGAACACAGTGAGGACATGCAGACTCCACACACAAGGCACTCCAGCTAAGAATCGAACTGGAGAACCTCTTGCTGTGAGGCAACAATACTACCACTGGACCACTGTGCCATCTGAAGATATCACTTCAGCCAGTGACCCATTTGCAAGAGCTGAGAATCGAACATTGCAGATGGAAGGCAAACACCTTAACCAATACTGAGAGAAGGACACCCAAGAAGCACCCCAGCATCCATCCAAGGGATTGTCAACTGGTTAGCTGCTAATGTGTTAACCTTTGCTGTATGTCCACTTTTTTGCTATTTTTAGCCTAATAGTTTCCTAAGGTGAGCAGCACACTCGCGGACCCATCCTTGGTTGTCCTCCCCCACCCACATATACTAGCATTTTCTACAGTTTCCCTCTCTAATCAAACTGTTATACTCCTTATAGCCCCTGCTTGTCTACCATCCCCGAGGTTTCCTACCCTAAATAACAGTACATCTACTGCCTTCTCTATCCTTGGTTATCCTTCTTTTCTCCACTTATGCTCTCAGGCTATTGTGATTAGCTCTTCTATTTCCCCCTCTCACCTTTTGTCTTACCCCTTGTGACTTTATCTGGTCCCTATCTTTCTTCCTGTATAACTACTTCTCCCAGCGACTCCATTCTTACAGCTTGTTGTTGCTTAACTCCAAGCTCCTAGCGTTGTTCTTTTTTTCTTACCTGTACCCCCTTAACTCTAATGTGAAGCCTATTTCTCTTTTGTTCTTTTCCTGCTACAAAAGTTACTTCCTATCTCACTTTTTCTCTCTCCTTACTCTTACATTCTCATTATACTCTCTCTTTACAAACTAAGTGGTGACTCAATTCCTCAGCTGGACTGATTGCTCTCGCTCTCTCCTCTGACTGTTTCTGCCCGCCCTCCCTCCCTACCCCCTTACCCCACCCACCCCACGCACCTCTACCCTTATACCTCACAGTCCACACCCCCTTCTTAACGCACCTATCAGGTACTACTACCTCATTTGTAACTCTTCCCTCATAATTCTTTCCAATTCCCTCCCCACACTTCTTATCTCCCATCCCTCTTATACTCAAACCTATCCAGTTACTCTTACCTCCTAGCCTCCTCCTCCTATAAGATATATCTACTCCACCCTTTACCACTTTAATCTCTTCCCCTCCACCTCTTCACTATGTCTCTAACCACTACCACTTCTACTTCCAAAACCCCTATAGCAAAAAATATCTTAACTAAACTAGTAGCCCTGATAACTGTTTCTCTATTATTCACACTTCCTTACCTCTTGACTTGCTATGAAATAAAACTTAATTACCACCTTACAACCATTTCAAAGCAAACTGCATCTGAACTCATATCCCTAAACTATAACCACTCTAACATTACGTCTACCTCCTCCTACCTTCTAGCCAAATATCATAGACTATCCCACACCAAATGTAATAATCTCATGTCTAGGAAACTAAAGGACAAACTTAACCTAACAATTAAACCACACTCAGTACACAAGCCCACTATCCTTACAGATGGTGATATACACCCAAACCCTGGTCCTTTGAACATCCCTACCAAAGAAACCACAATAATTTCTAACTCACCCCTTCCACTACCAATCTCTAACTCTAACACTTTACTTTTAGGACACCTTAATATTCAAAGTGTCAACAACAAAATTACTCAACTTCACTCTCTTTTGCAATGTCACTCTTTTGACATCCTCTGTTTAACAGAAACCTGGTTAAAACCCTACACTAAAGATACTGAAATCATTCCCCCAGGCTACAACATCCTTCGATTAGACCGCAATACTCGTAAGGGCGGAGGAGTAGCTCTCATTTTTAAAACTGGACTTAATATTTCCACAATACCCTATAACCCTCCTGAAAACACCAACACTGAACTCCTCATAACTAAGCTACAACTTAACCCTAATAAAGCCATCTACATTATCTGTACATACCTTCCACCTGGTAATAACTCCACAAATATAGAAAGTATTCTTAGTTGGGCTTCAACCAATCACCCACAAGAAACTATAATACTTGGAGACTTTAACCTTGATTGGTTCTCAGTTAATTCTAACAACCCAGCCTCTCATATTAATCTCCATGGCTTTACCCAAACTATAAACACCACCACTAGAACTAATAAAACCAACAATAAAGAAAGTATACTTGATTGGATCCTGGTTAACAAACCCCAACTTAATTACCTAGCAGGAACCCTGCCTGATGATATCAGTGACCATAACTTAACCTATATCATTAGGCAAAAGAATATCACTACAAACACCCTTCAGTCAGGACTGTGCGTAGTAATAAACATTTTAACCCCACTCTATTTAAAACTGAGCTAAAGGCATGTGACTGGAATCCACTAAAAACTCTTCCCCTTAATGAAGCAGTTCAATACTTTAATACCAAATTCTTAACAATCTTAGATAGCCATGCTCCAAAACGGATTATCAGAATAAAAGCTAAACCAGCCCCCTGGCTATCAAAAGAAACAAGACAGAAAATATTACTCAGAAACAAACACTGGCTAAAATGGAGAACAAGTAAACTACCCTCAGATCATCAAACCTTTAGACACCTAAGAAACAATACCAAAAAAGCTATTCATTCTGATCAACAGCATTACTATTGTAACCTCCAGCAATCTAATCAAAATAATCCCCAAAAATTCTGGGCAACATTAAACAAACTTCTTCACCCTGGACAAACTTCCACTCCCTCCCCCTTGGGATCGGACAAAACTTCTTCCCTTGAAACTGCCAACACTTTCAACTCCTTTTTCACTGATACTATCAACTCACTAGCCTCTCACCTTTCTTCTGATAACTCTAATGTTCCTCAACTTGCCTCCTCTAATCTTCCAAATTTTTCTATACAGCCCACCTCTACTACCTTCATCCTAAAATGTATTCAAAAGCTTAAACCATGTACCCCATCAGCTGACCAACTTCCATCTGAATTCCTTCAAAAAGCAGCCACTGAAATAGCCTATCCCATATCTATTCTTATAAATAGAACCATTAAAGAAGGAAACATCCCTGATATCTGGAAAATCTCACATATTATACCCTTACATAAGGGAGGAAACTCTACAGATTATTCTAATTATAGACCCATTGCCCTCCTGTCTCCACTAGCAAAACTCATGGAGAAATGTATTCACCACCAACTAATGAATCACTTAACTAAACATAACATACTATCTCATTGCCAACATGGTTTCAGACCTTTTCATAGTACTACCACTGCTCTCCTTTCCTTCACTGACTTCATTAACAAGAACCGCAACAATAATACCCTTTCCTCAGCACTTTTCATCGACCTATCAAAAGCTTTTGACATGGTCAATCACCCTCTCCTCCTAAAAATCCTGGAATCACTTGCTTTTGGACCAAATACTATCCAATGGTTCACCTCCTATCTTTCTAACAGGAAACAAGCTGTCCTCTGGGAAAGTAAACTCTCCTCTCTTCTCCCAATCTCACTCGGTGTACCACAAGGCTCAATTATTGGACCCCTTCTTTTTTCCCTATTCATAAATGACTTACAAGTAGCTATTCCACAAGCTACATGCATACAATATGCAGATGACTCCACACTCATTTGCTCTGCTAAAACTATCCCAGAGCTTCAAACTATTACTCAAAAGGTATTCCATACTGTTGAAACATGGTTCTTAAAACGCTGCCTACTTCTTAATGCCAAAAAAACAAAACTCCTCCTTTTCAAACCCACTACCAGATCCCCCCCTTTGGACTTCTCTATCTTTTCTATTAACAACACTCTCATATCACCTGACTCTACTACCAAACTGCTAGGTGTGACTATTGACAACAATCTTACCTTTGACTATCACATAAACAACACTATTAAAACGGTACATAGGAAACTGGGCTCCCTCTATAGAATTAAAACTTTCTTATCCCCTACAGCCAAAGCTACCTTGGCACACTCTCATCTCATTTCCACTCTTCTCTATGCCTCACCAATCTATACTAACCTGAAGAAATCTAGTCTTTCTAAATTGACCACCACATACAATAGTATAGCGAGATTTGTTACTGGTAATCAATTTAGAACTCACCACTGTCTGAACCTACAACAACTTCACTGGCTTGAATTACAAAACATGTTGCTTCTCTCCCAACTTCCCATCATCCAAAGAACTTTTTATCAGCCAAACAACACTCCTTCATTTTCTAATCTCTTCACCCTTATTCTAACCTGAACTCACTTGCTCCTCCAGCAAACTCCTAGTTACTGCTACCAAATCCAATAACCTTGCAGGAGACTCCCTCTTCTCTAACTCCATTGGTAAACACTGGAACTTACTGCCCACTGAACTGACTTCTGTTTCATCTCCAGTCCTTTTTAAACAAAAACTTAGACTTCACCTTACAAAACACTGGCTATGTCCCTGCCTTAACCCAGACTGAAACCTGATATTCAATTATTCCTAGTTCCCCTTTATCTCTGTAACTTCTGCTACCCTCTATTTTACTTCCTCACTACTCTATCTTTTACCCCTCCTTTATACCTTCTTCTTCCTGTTTATATTACTCAGTTTACTGAGGTTTCAGATAAATATCTATTCTACTTCCATACTGTCTCTTCATGTCCTTCTCTCTTTCTTATGATGTTTTCTATGCTAAATAAGCTATGCTTGTGTTTTGCCTACAAGAACAATGAGTACATTATTGTACAAATGTTAATTCTGAATACAATAAGTTTGATATAATATATTTTTTGTTTTGATGTTTTTCTCTTTATTGCATCTTATGTAATTAGTTACTATGTCTTTGTGGAGCTTTTCTCCCCGGGCCTCTGCTGAAAATGGAAATAGTTCCAGTTGGACTAGCCCGGTTAACAAATGTAAAATAAAATAAATAAATAAAATTATGTCAGTTGATCTCTACCCCTAATCTAATCTCTGCCCATATATCTTTAAATTCTCAGAGTAACCACTAGACTGACTCCTCTTGCGAAAAAATGTAAGCCTGTCCTGTCTTGAAGACTGTTCACATGCATGAAAAATGGTGTGCTGCTGATTTTTAAGTCACTTCTCTGCATTTGTTTGCAACGGTCAACATTCTGTTAATTGACAGGCTGGATATATGAAATGTTTCGAACTCTAAGTCACAGTAAATTTAAATGTAATAAAAAATCTTTTAGGGTGAATATGTTAAGCAGATTCTCATCTTAGCTGTTCAATGCAAATAATTTCATCTTATCTAAAACAGGAAGAAGACATCATATTACACAGTTTATACAAAATAAATAAATACATAGGAAAAACACAAAGCAATATTATTTTCTGTTTTTCCAGACATAATCAGAAAGAGAAGTAAGACATGTCAATTAATACCAAATTAATAAACAAATTCATGCATTACATCAAACAATAATTTTTCACAACTATAATTTTAGCTAAACATAAAATATACAAACATTTATCAGTTAGAGCAGAAGATAAAGTCTATGAGCTGCTAATCATCTCCATACTATAGTCCAGAGTTTGATTTCCACAACCTCCATTTGTCAGTTGTGTCACTCTGTGGAAGTCATTTAACCAAACAATACTCTCAGGTGTGTGCCTAGAGGGATTACCCATTAAGAAATAAATAAAATAAAAATACTTAAAGAAATGGTATAATTAGTACCACAACAATGCATTAACACAATATATAAAAGGGACTATTTTTTAAACAAGTAAAGCATACAAAAAAACACAGACAAAAATGTAGCATTGAACAGCAGAGTATCAACAAACATAAATGGAGATGTTATTTTCTACTATGAGGAAATACTAGACCTTTATGGGTGAAGACTCCTGAGTGATTCATTATTCCCCTTTAATTCCCTGCTTGACAGGAATTATTGCGTATGTGTATCATTGCCAATGAACTGGTTATTTCAGTGATATATTACAATTAATATTAACAAGTGAAGTTAGATGGAAGTAGAAGCAGAGCTGTAAATAAGGTAAGGTGAAGGGGGTGGATGCCCCAGGCACAAGGCTGCCCAGAGATGTGATCAGCGGTTACCGATGGTGCACAGGCATAGCGCTGTCATCTCTTTTTGCAGTCACTGCTTAAGTGCTGAAGCACTCGGCATGTGCTGATTTAATTGTAGCAATCTGTTTATTACTTTTGTATTAAGCAGCTTGCCGTAGTTTATATAGTATACAGCAGAAGATATATATATATATATATATATATATATATATATATTTATATATAATGCTCCTAGCTATAGTTCTCTGAGTAGAAGACTAGTGTGCATAAAGTTGGATACAATGATTATATCATTTGCTGGCTTTTTGCCATATGAGAATCTAGATGATTTTAAAATAGCTCATGTTTAACCTTAATATCTGCAAATAAATTTTAAAGGTAAGTATGATTTTGAGCAAACTAGTTAGCAATTTTTAAGTTTCCAGAGATAAATCCACTCAGATGAAATGGCTCCTTTGTATTTTTATAGACTGTGCCAAAAATAAAGGTCATGTGGAGAACTGAAGTTTACCCTCTAGACCTACAGTAAATGTCCTCTTAGACTTTTATAAATTTGTCATATTAAACATGTTTCAGTTGTATATTTGATGCTGAGTTATTCCTTCCACATTTTTCTTTACTATTTTTTACAACTTTGCATTTCTTTTAGTTTATTAGTTTGCTTGGAAACCAATCTGTAGTTCTAATGCAGAGCTCTTGTTATCAGTATGTTATGACGAAGTCAGATATCAGAGTGGTTTATTACATTCTTAAAATTCAGGATGCTGTTAACTACCCGTTAGCACTGCTACATTCTTGCATATATTATGCCCCCGTTTACTGCTTTTTCTCTCTAAATACTTTGCAAACTAATGGAATTCAGAATATTCACAGTTCTTGTTACCTTTTTCTAAAATGTACAATTCTACTTTATTAGCATCCATTTTTGACTGCTACTGAAAATAATATGAAGTGTGTTTCAGTGGCCTACATAAAACAGCATAACTGAAACCATGCATCTGTGTAATGTGCACATGTCACTCTGTTTCTGAGTTAGGATACTGTTTTATTATAGAGAAAGAAATCAGCAGCCCAGTGTAGTACTCATTACAGCATATCTCCTTATTGGCCAACATTTATATTTCCTCAGTCACAATACCATTATTTCGTCTTGCTGTTTTTTAACGATACACTCATAGATTAATGCATGTAATTTAGTTTATTTATAAGTAAAGTGTAACATAAGTACAAATCCAATTTAACAATTCATTAGTAATCAACATTCTAGTATCAATAATGACTTTTTAGAGACATCATACAAGATATTTTTGCTCTGACATTTCCGCAAGATAACAGGGGGTAAATTGAAGATTTTTATGTACAGGCTTAATTGATAGTTTTCAGGTAATTAAATGTGACAGTTGGGGTCTACAACTATGGTGAGTGAGAAATATTCTTCATGACCATCTCAGCGGGAAATTATCACAGGCATAATGTCTAGGTGACAGCATGGTTACAAAAATCAATATTAGGCCTGCAAACATCATTAACATCACTGCAGTTTAACAGATAGTTTTAGCTTATGCTTCAAGACTTGGGCAAATCTAAAGCATGTATTTATAATGTGCCTTAAATTATTATTTCTTAAATATTGTAGATAATGGATTTGTATTTCTCATTGTTGTTCACTCTATTTTTTATTAAACAAATTTAGATGAAACCTTCTAACTGCAAATTATTTGTTTTCCTCATAAATTATCTGAACCTGATACTGCATGACTGGTATAAATAGCTTTATTGTCAAATGCAAGTCATTAAAAATAATAGCTTTCAACTGCTCTAAATGCAGTGAGATGTGCCTTTCAAGTGTCCGTCAACAGTGTATTTGTATTAAGCATGCTACAAATTGAACTGGTTAAATCTACATCACTAATATGACTTTTCTGGAAAAATCATCAGTTTATTAATAAAGTGATATCTGTGTCTCTTTGTGCCACACGTACACTACCTGTTAACATGAGTAAATTAATGCTTGTGTTTATATGCTAGAACAATGAATGACAAATAATACTGAAAGCCAATTCTAATATGATCAGTACATGAAATGATCCAGAGTGATGTCATTCAAATCACCAATTGTTTTTCAATAAATGTAGTAATACCTAATTTAAACTAAAGTTTTCATATCATCTCATAAAAATGGACTGCCCTGGTTTGACCTGTAATGGTGGAAAACAGCACTTGTTTAATATTAATCAACTGCCCTTTTGCTGGTTTCACGGATTTAGTAGGTACATACTTCTCTGCCTAGTAATTATAATTAAATCTGCCGGTAGAGTGGGCTTGAATTACTTGAACACAAAGGCCCAGCTGATAAAGCCATGAAGAAAGAATCATCATACACTGCTTGATAGATAATCTTTGTTAGCATTGCTTATATAACATAATATAGAATAAAGACTTAATGTTTGGATTTAAAAAGAATTTGCCTTAAAAGTCTAATACATAGACAGTGGAATGAAATCTATAGCTCAAAATGTATTTATTTATTACTGTTGTTTACTAGATAAGTAAATTAGTCTGTTAACACTTTTCAGCCATGACCCATCTCAGACACATAAAGTAGATCTAGTAAGCAAAATTTACAAGTCAGATAAACACTAGCCAATTGTCTATTATTGTAAAAGTAATTTGAATACAAGTTAAATAAGATAAAATTGTGAGAAAAGGTATGTAAAGTACATATGAAGTATACAAAGGGAATTTGAGAACAAGCTACATCCAAGTAAAGAAGTTTAAGAACAATGTATAACAAATGAGTGACATGCTGTAAATTGTTCAACAATGAATTGATCACATTCTGAAAATCCACAGGCTGAAACAAATAAAAGCTATACTGTTTGTTAAACTCAGAAATAACTGGCAAACCTCAGATTAATCAGCCATTATCAGAAAAGCATTTACACAAGGCTTCATTAAGGATATCCTCATTAAGCAATGACGTAAAGGCCTCTAAGGTTTGTTGGTTTTAACCTCATTTGTCAAATGATTCTAAAAGGCTTGACTCAGTATAGAAAAGATCCTTTTATCCACAGTTGTTTTGAAGCATGACTGAGGTCTTCATTTTGACTGTTACTAAAAGAATAGTTTTGATACCTACACTGCAGTTTTGTAACACGGTGGAGGGCAGTGTCCCAGCTTTAATAATTTGAACAGTAGATTACTTAGACAAAAGCTGGCCTGTTAAATTCTAATAGCCATTTGCAGACATTGTAGTAAATTGCAGTGATGCACATATGGGTCCACCGATAGTACAAATCTCCATATTTTATTCTTTCCAACATGCACCGTCTGAGTATTATAGGAAAAATGTAAAGATAATAAAGGCAGGTTGTATTCTAACTTTTAGCTAAAGCTGAATGAACAGCAAGAGAAAGAAGATAAGTAAATCTTTTACATTGCTTCAGTTGAGTTAGAATATTATTTATTTGGCCTGTTTGTGCAGTAAAGATTATGGATGGATTTAGTGAGAAAACAAAGTATTTCTGCTCTGCAACATTAGGGATGGCATTGTTATGAATGAATATCTTTAAGAATGAGAGGTGGTAGTGTAGATACTTAGTGAGGTGAAGAAATAAACATTACATTAGCCCCCGGATTCAGCAAGCCCTGGAGATTTGTACTATCGGTGGACCCATATGTGCATCACTGCAATTCACTACATGTCTGCAAATGGCTATTAGTACTTAACAGGCCAGCTTTCAGCAGGTAATATGACCAGGAATAAGCTGCAGGGACGTGCACGAGTGCTCCTGCACTAGTCCTGTATGGACTCAGCTCCTGTATGCAAATTACCCCATTTGCAGGTGAAATCCATGCAAATGAGGTGAATTTGCGATCCAGGAAGCTGTCAGCCGGCCATGCAGGACTAGTGTAATCTTCAAAAATGTACTCGGTTAGTAACCAAGTACATTTCTGCAAACTACAAACGGAGCCATGACAGCTCCAAATAAAGGGTGTATATAACGTGTAAAGCATGCCAATAGCCAAAATATGGCCATTGGCATGGAAAACAGTTAAAAAAAATAACTTTTATTATTTTTTAGCTGATTTTGGCTATTTTAAGCATAGGGCAGCAGCGCGTAAATGGTATCGGGTGAAAAATAAAAAAATAAAAACTGAAATAAACATTCTAACCAAAATCACTATTTTGCCATTATACTCAATGGCAGGCAGAAGACAACATGGCCAGTGAATAGTGGTTGGTTGCTAAGGTGGGAGACTCAGTGTGGGACCTGTAACTATGCATCAGCAGGCAATCCTATGCAAATGAGGAGAATGATACTGAAGCCCAGATTTCTCCTCAATGCTAGTCAGCACCCAACAGTGTAAGAGCAGTAATAGCTTGGTGCAAGCCTAGGAGTTAGCTGACATCATAGGGGTGTATGTCAGGCATACTGTAAGCAGAGTGGAGCCCTGTGGCTCGGGTTTGCCCTTAGCTTAGCAGAGCTAATTCAGGGTGTGTGTCTGAGGCTACCTAGCACTCTTTACATTGCCTAAGAGTGTGTGTGTGCCGCACATCGGGTTTTAAAGAGAAAAAAAAAAAGTAAACCAAGAAATAGCACCTCTGTGCACATTTGAGCACTGTGGCGCACCCCCAGGCTTAAACAGGAAGGCAATGGGAAGGGAAAACAGCAGTAGGCATGTAATCTAGGAGAACTAGCATAGCTGGCAGGTGAAATGTATCAGAATCGACCAAATACACAGGTAGCAGCCCAGACCAGCACACCACTATAAACTATGCAAACACCTTTCCCTCATTTTTTCCCACATACTCTACACCACCAGTGTATACAAGTGGGGAAATTTTAACAAACGAAAACAACAAAATGATAGGGGCTGCAGCAGCTATCAGCCATCAACATGTGGAAGAGGCTGAGGGTGGTGAGGATGAGAATGCTGTCGACCGACCCACAGTGAGAAGACGGAGAAGAGTGTACAGACCCAGGGTAACGTACTAGGGGCTACATGAGCTGGAGATAGTGGAACACTATAGGGTGGACAGGGACCTCGTACAGCAAATTGTTGAGCTGTGCCAGCCACTCCTGACACACTGAACTAACAGAGGGGAACCCATCCCAGTGGATACCAAGGTATGTGTAGGCTTAAGAATACTAGCCACAGGTACCTCCCAAAGTCCAACTGGGGATATCATGGGGATCTTGCAGGCATCAGCATCCAGGGTATTGCACCAGTTCCTGGATGCCATGTCAGCACATGCCGGTGAGCACGTATATTTCCCCAACACCCATGAGGCATTGGCCAGCAATATGCATCTCTTCCACCAAATAGCAGAATACCCTGAGGTAGTGTGTGCTATAGACTGCAAGCACATATGCATCAAAGCACCATCTGGTGAGCGGGGTACGGTCTGCATCAACTGCAACGGCTTCCCCTCCATCAACTGCCAGGTCATGTGCAATGCCCAGGGCATTAAATGAATGTGTGTGCTGGCTGCCCTGTAAGTTATCATGATTCCCACATCTGGCATCTGACACAGCTGTACCAGAGATTTGCCAATGGGGACATCCCTTATGGTCACCTAGTGGGGGATGCTGATTATGCATTGGAGCCGTGGCTGATCACACCCATCAGAAATGCACACACACTCGAACAAGAACTCCATAATGAGCCACATGCACAGACCAGAATTATAATAGAGCATGTGTTTGGGATGCTCACATTACGGTTCCAGTGCCTGGACAAATCCGGTGGAACCTTGCAGTACTCACCAGCTACATGTACTCAAATTGTCATAGTATGTGCTATGCTACACAATATGATCCTGTGGAAACAGCTGCAGTAGGAACAGCATGGGGCAGGGCCACACAGCCCCAACCAATGCCAAGGCCTGCACAGGCACAGAGTGACTCAGAGGAGGAACAACCTGAGCCTGCCCCAGTAGGCAGAAAGAGACATGCCCAGTATGCCCTGGTCTTGGCAAAGAGGCAATGCATAGCACATGCACTGACACAGTAGGGACCTAGGGAATGAAACCTCTCTCTGACTCGCACATACAGTAAAAGGGATGCCAAACATGACACTACCTGTGCTCAACCATGTATAGGGAGAGTACTATGTGCATCTGACTTAGGCAGCCCTCCAGCACCATCCTCAGTACTGGCACACTCACAAGGTAAGTCACTCTCCTAACCAATTGCTGAATGGAGTAGTATGTGTTGTTACTTGTATCTATGGTATGGATGTGAGCATGCAAGGGAATCGGGTGGCTGAATGGGATGCCAGCAGATAGTATACACCTATAGTGGCAGCATGAGATCTGTAACAAATCACTATTATAATTCTGGTCTATGCATGTGGCTCATTATGGAGTTCTTGTTCGAGTATGTGTGCATTTCTGATGGGTGTGATCAGCCACGACTCCAGTGCATAATCAGCATCCCCCACTAGGTGACCAGTACTACACATGGTGACAAAACCCACTACAGGAAATGTGCTGGGCCACATGTGTGTCCATATGATGCAAATATGCCAGTCAGGGAGGTTCACATACCCAACAATAGTCTCAACCAGCAGGACAGGTGTAGACAAACACAAACAAAGGCTGTGCTAAGGCCTCTGAATGATGCCTATAGGTAACCTCCCCCACCCCCAGGCCTACACAGACAGACTACATCAGGTCAGGCAGTGGGATGTCAGTTCTGAAGGGTAGGAAGTCAGAAACTGATATGTAGGTCAATCAAACCTAAGAGCTGTAGCACGCTGATATGCCTCTAGTCAGCATGATAGGTTAAAATACAGAATGAAATAAAGTACCTGACATACCAGTACTGTCATAGCAAATGTGTGCAAGTGTCAGGTGTGCCCCCCCAATCCTATATAAAAATGTAGAAACAGTCAGGTGTGCCTTCCCCAATCCTATGTAGAAATGTAGTAACAGTCAGGTGTGCTCCCCCAATCCTATGTAGAAATGTAGTAACAGTCTGGTGCCCCCCCCCAATCTGACATAGACACGCTGTAACAGTCAGGGGTGCCCCCTCCAATCTGATATAGAAATGTAGTAACATGTATGTGTAGGTATAATACCAGTGGAGCACAGATGACCTGAGGTGGCCAAGGTAGCAGGATAGCGTGTAGCATTTGTACAATATGCAGGTATGCATGTGTTAGGTTGGTGTGTGTTACATATTGTGTGAGAGTGGTCAGTATGTATGCATGGTGAAGTTTGACCTGGTGGCCATTGCCCAGCACTGCTGATGACAGGGCCAAGTCCTCACAACTGCAGTGCCAAACACAATGCTCCCCAGTATAACACATACTAGCAGTAAGCCATTGTAAATGTATGGAGGTAATATGTGTCACCATCTGAAAGATGGACATGGCATGACTGTTTGGCCAGATATACAAGAAGTCCACAGGGGAAAGTACCCCAGACCAGACAGTGTATAATGTGTAACCATGAAATGGACACACCCTTGGAATTGTACATACAGGTTTGCATCACATTATCTAGCCTTGTAGCAGGGAATACCGATGTTGTCTGGCCAAACACTCACAGATCAGAAAGGTCATAGGAATGATGTATTGAGAAACAACTGATGTCCCTGCACAAGCCAGCATCACTGGAATGCCCCATGCATATCTGTGAGTCAGATACACATAGTGTCTATAGCACACATGCACCCAGCTCACCCAAACACCACCTACAGGTACCTCTCCGGACTTATCCCTGCTGTTGGGAATGGGTACGATATGACCCCCACCTGCGTATGGCAATAGTGAAAGAATGCAGCATGCAGTGCAGGTGTCCCATGCAGGTGTATCCCTAGCTGTAAGCAGCACCCTGCCAGCATCCACACAACCTGAACTATACTGATAGAAAGTATTGGCATGAACACCTGGCACACCTACCCTGTCACCCCAGGGGAATATAATGTATGGCAGTCTGGTACTGTATGACTGACAGAATGCAACAGCCTGCTATAGCTGGTCTGCATCACTACCAAATGGCCTACACTCCTCTGCCAAAGGCCTGCGTCTCACCCATACTGCCAATGTATGTTACATCATGGACTCCCAAATAACAACATAACACTGTCCACAAAACCTATATGCAAGGCCATGTGGGCAAGCCACAGTAACATGTCCACCATGTCTCACTGCATGAACTGTGGACCAACAACAATACACTGCTGTGATGATGTGATAACTATATGGGAAGTATCAGAGAATGTCTGCATAATGTATGGAAGAGGATAGAATAATAGAGGGGGATTGGGAGCATGGGCATCATGGAATGTGCAAACTCTGAAACGCAGCCATGTGCACATAATATCCCTGGCTGCAAACACAAGAATGGGTGTCTACAAACCTGTCCATACACCACAATAGAGGTAATGTCCTGACTCATGACCCCTGCCTCTGGGTAACCTGTGTGAATCTGTACAGCTGGGAGGTATTGCCATGGCAAGATAAGGCCATACTGTCACATCGATGGATGTACAAGTATGGGATCCTCTGCCACCACTGTACCAAGGTGCTGAACCAGTTACACAGACCCAGCCACAAGTGTCTGCAGCTCCCCTTCCAGAATGGCATTAGTTTGCAGGAATATGTAGGCATTTGACCACAATGCTGGACATAGCTGCATTCACCCTGTGTTCCCCAGGACATCACTGTGAGCAAAACTGTCTACCTGACAGTACTTGAGGACATAAAACATCACAGTGTATAACACTACATAAGCAGCACAGACACAATTACCTACAGTACACACTATCCCTTGACCAGTTTGACCCCATATTGCCAACCGATCTACAGATATCCTGCAGAAACAGTTTGCTAGCTGTAGGTGTAGAACATAAAAGTCTGCACTGGAGTACAGTCTACCTAGAATGGATCCACACATTCAATACAGAAGAGGATACTGGGCATGCTCCCACACTTAGAGAAATGAAGGCATTGTCAGACGACAACATACTGAAAGGTCATACTGGGCATGCTCACACACACTTAAACAAATAAAGCCCATGTCTGGCAACAACAGTGGACCATACATATCTGAGAGCTGCAGATGTTATGCATACACTCCTCATGCTTTGCACACACACTGGATAGGAATACACAGAGATATCCAAGAACAACACACTATAATATGCCAAATTACACATACATAGATTTTCGGGAAGAGAGTGACAGTGACAAAGAGCCTTCCATCATGAGGCCTGTCCCGCCCAGCACACAACCAAATTGATACAACCACATGATGTGTAAATGTCACTCACTGTAGAAATTAGCCACTGGTATCCCTCAGCATTATATACTCTGTGGTGCTAGTGCTAACTGTGCAACATGACTGTACAAGGCAGTAGGCATCTAGCAGCTATATACACGTACCTGCAGAATATAAACATGTGTGTGCCTGGGTGTGGTGTGTCTACCTCTAGATGAATGGGTTATGGCCCATGCACACACACTGCCCTCCTCATAGCCCTACTATGCTAAACCTGCTGATGTCAGTCACTGTGAAATACACCTTTGGGGAAGGGCTAACCCAGTAATCTCTGTGGTGTGTCTTCTAACTGCATAATGCTAAAGTGTGATATACTAGTTAGGTAGGAGTTCTAATCCCAGCTGCAGGAACTGTATGTGTGTCTGTCTGTGTAGGGAGCAATGTTTTTAAGGCTAGTCACACCCACTACAATTCAAATGACTTTGGCAAGCCTGCTGATGTCATTCACTTTGAAATACACCTTTGGGGAAGGAGTAGCTCAGTAATCTCTGTGGCACGTCCTGTAACTGCGTAATGCTGTAGTGTGATAAACTAGTTAGGTAGGAGATCTAATCCTGGACATGGCAAGTGTGTGTGTGTGTGTGTGTGTGTGTGTGTGTGTGTGTGTGTGTGTGTGTGTGTGTGTGTGTGTGTGTGTGTGTGTGTGTGTGTGTGTGTGTGTGTCTATATAGGGAGCAATGCTTTTTAGGCCATTCACAGTCACTACAACCTCCAGTGCCCTTCTTTGGCAAGCCTGCTGATGTCATTCCCAGTGAAATACACCTTTGGAGAAGGAGTACTCCAGTAATCTCCATGGTGCATCCTATAACAGCATAATGCTGTAGTGTGATATAGGGGTTCTATTCCCAAACATGGCAACTGTGGATGTGTGTGTGTGTGTGTGTGTGTGTGTGTGTGTGTGTGTGTGTGTGTGTGTGTGTGTGTGTGTGTGTGTGTGTGTGTTTGTTTGTCTATGTAGGGAGCAATGCTTTTGAGGCCATTCACAGTCACTACAACCTCCATTGCCCTTCTTTGGCAAGCCTGCTGATGTCATTTCCAGTGAAATATACCTTTGGGGAAGGAGTACTTCAGTAATCTCCATGGTGCTTCCTATAACAGCATAATGCTGTAGTGTGATGTAGGGATTCTATTCCCCGACATGGTAAGTGTGGATGTTTGCGTGTGTGTTTGTCTGTGTAAGCAGCAATGCTGTTCAGGCCATTCACAGTCACTACAACCTCCATTGCCCTACTTTGGCAAGCCTACTGATGTCATTTCCAGTGAAATACACCTTTGGGGAAGGAGTACTCCAGTAATCTCTGTGGTGCATCCTATAACTGCGTAATGCTGTAGGGTGATAAACTAGTTAGGTAGAAGTTCTAATCCCAGACATGGTAAGTGTGTGCATGTTTGTCATTCATATCCTGTGTGGAGGTAGCTGTGAGTGTGTAACAACTGGACTCATTGTGGAGTGGGTTTTGCAAATTTCTTATATGGTGGGCCTATTATATGACACAATGCCCACCTTACAAGGATAGCAGATGTCAAATAGCTGAAAGGCTGGGGCGCCAATCCATACCCCTACATGTGACATCAAGGCCTGGAGAACAAAGTAAGCAACCCTTGTATTACCCAGAGAACAATCTCAACCCATGTCTCATACATGACCACACTTGCCTAGGCAACAACCGCTATGTTGCTAGTACATGTGCACATCCCAGACACTGTCCATGTCATGGACTATAGAATGCATAAATAGCAAGCATTGCACAGTACTGGCCACACACAATAGTAAACCAGGTGACTGGATGGTGGATACAGTACCGACCTACATGGGCCAATCCAGACACTACACCCCTGAGCCACACTGCAGATCATTGTCATGTGGCCTGATGCAAAGGTATACCCTTCACCTAGCCTTGTATAGCCTTCTGGCACTGTCAACTACTACACACCCATGAAGCAATGCACCCATGCATGTTAGTACTGGCACCCTGTGTCTGTGCGTGGAGTAAGATGCTTTTGACCACATTCACACTCACTACAACTCCCATTGGCCTACTGATGCATGCTGTCTGATGTCAGACACCTTCACATACCCTTTGCCCATATAACATCCATATACCCCTGTGGTGCATGCGATACTTGCACACTACTGTATTGTGGCAAACTAGCGAGTTAGGAAGTCTATTCCTGACCCTGCCAAGTGTGTCAATGTGTGTCAGTCCCTGAGAGAGTGTGGCTGCATTGACATTGACACCTGTTCATGTGGACAGGCACATGTACTACACCTACCTTATCACTACTATATCACTACTATATCACTGTTGCAGATTTCACTCACCATCAGATATACCTTTGGACATCTCCCCAACAGGTAAGCTATGTGGTGCATTCAATAACTGTATAGACATCTGATAGCAATACATAGCCAGTCAGGAGTTTGAAACCCTGTACTGATAGGTGTGTGACCCAAACATGCTTAGCTTTTACTCTCCCACCCTCTCCCTGATGTACTTTGTCTATGTCTGTTTCTCTCACATCCTCTTTGTTGGATGTGGAGAAGTACACCTGCTTTGTTTAGGCAGCAGCTTGTGTTTTGTACGTGATGCTCATGATCAGCTGATGGCCTCTGCACGAGTTGCAGTCCCCCTCTAGCTGATTGCATGTAGAACAGCTGTGGTAACATTGCCATAGCCAATTGCATGGGAACACACTCCAATATCTAGAAACATCATGTTGGTGTTGGGGCTTTTCATTCACTGTGAGCAGGACCTAAATTTGGTGTTTGGCAAACTGCATCACAGATGGTATTGGGATTTACCTTTAACAACATACACTGTGGAAACAGGCCAACAGACAGGGGGGGGATGTGCTCTTCTGCATGTGGAGTAATGGTTTAACAGGGTGTGAGTGGATATGGTTGGTCTACATGATTTAATACCTGTCATAACAGTGTTATGTGTTTAAGGAAACTCCCATCTGTAGGGATATCTGCAGACTGGGCAGTGTGTGGAGCCTTTTGTTTCCTGTGCTATTCACAGAATACCAATCTGAGAACTGCAGAAGCATAGTGTGAGGATTGCAGTCAGTACATGGTGACAGCCATGAGAGTTACTGACTTCATATCCCTCATAGAACATATGTCACAACAAACCCTGATATGACAGTAACTGTATGAGGTTATCACAGCAACATGCCAATATTGGGCCAGTGTTTGTAGCTCCAGCCACAAGTCTTTCAACCTTTGTAGATATGTCATGCAGTCAGAGGTGCATATGTACTGTACACCATTATTTATTAACATCATACCTGGTAACAAGCCAGTCAGATATCAGACTACTAGACATGTTATGTATAGGAGGGGTTGTTTCTGAGGATATGATTGGGCTTTCTGCGATTGTGTGTACAGAACTGGGGTCTGTGGTGGTCATTGTTGATAGTATGTATATTGTGCATGAGTACCTTGGGCTGTGCACAGACTGTGGTAGATGCCATTGTTCTTGGTCCTGTTCTATCTGATGTTACATGCTGCTCCAGTATATGGTACCCTATTGGCTCACATGTCTGTAGAGCCAGACACACACGTGTCCCATACCACAGACAGACATCGGACCACACTGTGTCATGACACTGTGTATGTAGGTGTGTGTGGGTTAATCATTATGTTAATCCCTGTGGACACATTTTGCAATGACAGGATGTTAGTTATCTTGCAGGTGTCTGACATACCCTTCTGATACCCCATCATGGTCACCACTGTGACGCAGTGCATTTAACAGCAACAATACGTGAACATGTACAGCATGCATTATGGGTAGGTGTGTTAGATGTGTGCATGGAATATGCCATAGCCATTATATGCCTGGTGTATTGGCAAACATCAACATAAACCATACTCACCAGCTACAGGCTGCTGCCTTGGTGGTATACCAGAGGGGCCTACATAAGAGTGTGAGAGATGCGATGTCAGTGGCCACAGCTATGGCATTGCTGCAGGGTGGGTGCAGAATTACAGTACATCAACAGTACAAGTCCACAATATGACCACTTATACACATCTGTTTATTACTACTATGCAGCAACAAACTATATATATATATATATATATATATATATATATATATATATATATATATATGACATGTTAGATATGTATGATCTACCGGTACAGATGCGGATGCATATGCAACAGTGGTTTACTGATGTGCCCAGTGGACTTATTTGTACACTCCTCAGCTGGTGTGTGCATAGCACCTATCTCCACAATGGTGTCTGCCTGTTGTTGGGTGCGCAGATGGGCAGTTGCCACAAGGCTGCTGAGGAGCTCCTCAACACGTGTCGGGGGGATGGGTGGCATGACTCCCCCCTGTTGCGAGGTGATCCACCTAGACTACAGCAGCACACCAACAGGCATTGCAAAGCAGGTCAGAACAATGATGCTGGACCTGCTCATAACTGTGATTATGCAGGCCGACATCATTGACCCTGTGGACTGGGTCATTCCACAGGGTGGTCCACTCCTGCTGCTCATGGGTGGCCCTGCCAAACAGGACAGGATAGTGTTGAATTAGGTAGTTCAGCACAACCTTGTTTTCTGCTGCTGAATACGCAGGTAGGCAGCCATGAGACATCTTGGCTGAAAGACATAAAGATGGAAACAGGTCTGAGCAACTCATACAGAAAGGTTACCATAGTTCTTAATACACATCTCTGTCACCCACCCACCATATCAGTGACAACAAACTGTTCACACAACTCAGTAAGTATGGCTACAGCTTACATACCAGTGGTACATATATTGCATTGTACCACAATTTATGCTATGTGTTTGTAGCCATGTTCCCTGTGTGGACACTATCATTGCTAGCCTATTATGGACTATTTCACTTGCATGCCATTGTCAGGGCTACTATGTTTCCATATATGCATGTGGTATGCTTGATATGTGATTGCTGCACATCTGACATTCTGTGTTATTGGGGATATCTATGCATGCTGTTGGACATGTTCCAGAATTGTGTAGACTATTACTACCCACATATGTTTGATAACAATGACACAATAGCATGTTTAGGGAATAGTTGCCAGCAGAACCACCTCTCCAACCTCATCTGACCATGTTACCAGGCCGCATCACATGCGGGACCCACCTGGGGCCTCCTCATCTACTGGTCCAGCACTACCTTCAGGTGGAACCACATCAGTGCACCAGTCAGTGTCCTCCACTTGCTACCTGCATGCAGCAGGCTGTGTAGTACTTCCAATTACCACTGTCATGGCAACTCACTACTATAAATCCCTACATAATGTGGACGTGGTCTCTTTACCTATCCTGTATGGTGGACACCTTTCCTGTGTGTGGGCAGCACTGTTACAGGCAGCAGGTAGCAATAACTCTTACAAAAGAACTTGCACACTCCGGCCAGCTACATATTTGTATGAGGTTCCAGCACTACAAACAGAGTGTGAGTACTGTTGTTGTATGCGTTGTATAGCATCAGTGTTACAGGGTTTGTGTGTACAAACTAGTTTAACATGGACTGCAGTCTGTCTGCATAGCTCTCAACTATGTGCCTATCCACTTGATGGCCAGAGGTGTGCATGTTAGGTTTTGCCTGTCCACCACACAGGTCTTGTGTCAGATATATCACTGGCTGTGTGTGTGTTGATTGCTATCAGTACCTGGCTATATCCATTTGTGTTTCTGGCTTCATATTCCTGACTAAGGGAATGTTGTAGACTATCCAGTAACAACAGTGACTTGCTTAGTGTATGACAACAGTATTTCACATATGGGCCTGTGTTCCAGCCTCTGTCCTCCACCTACATACAAGGCTTTGTCCATATGACATGCTGTCAGGTATTGGTATCTAGTGGCCTGTGAGTATGTCATGCTGCCATTCCTGCCATCATCCCACTGCTGTTGTGACCCCCACACATATTGTGGGGTTGGGGCCATATATGTGTGGGATTCATCGGCACAATACATGTGTGCCCTTATGCAGTCCAGAGACCAGCATATGTAACAGTGGTATATGGCCCTGTATGTCAATCTATGGAGGGAATGCACCATAACTAACCTAGGCTGTTACAACATGTGAGGGGTATCAGGGGTAAGCTGCCTTAAGGTGTCTGTATATACATTACCATACAATCAACCTTAGGTAAATGCATGCCTACTGCTTCCTGCCATACAGACTGTTCTGTTTGTCACTGTGATTGTGATGGTTTCAGTTATGCCTTGTTATGTAACAGATGCATCCCATTGTGTCAGCTGAGGTCTTTATCCCCTAGGGATTGTGAACAGAGTGTAGATAGAGGCTACTGGACTATACATCTGCATTACTTACTGTTGATTGATTGTTATCCTGTGGCCCTGTCTGTCTTTACTGTTGTACTATTTGAAGGCCTTGGCCTGGACAGCAACATATGTAATGCTTTCCGGAATACTGTATTAATGTATCTGTTTGAGACTTGCATTAGTATGTTTATATGTATTTCAGAGTCTAAACAGCTATATGACATGGCATATACAACTGTAATAGTACACAAATAAAGCTTTCTCCTGTATGGAAACCTGTGTGTAGTGTTATATCCTTTGACCTCTCTGTGGGTATATGTTTCGGGCAACAATTGTCTTTTTTATGGGTGACTCATACAGTGTCTAGTTGGTAAGGTGGCAACTGTAGGCATACTGGCTGTTCCATATGGTGTGCACCCTGTAAATATGTATCTTCCTATAGATAGCTCTGTGTGTGTATGTGTAGTTACATATATATATATATATATATATATATATATATATATCATCTTCTTTCGATTGTTCTCAGAAGCCCATGAGCCCCCTAATTGAAACAGTGGGACTGAGGTCCCCACCCATGGGCAGTCACCACTGCACCTTCACAGCCCCAAAGTTGGCTGTGCTGGAGGTTGAGTCAGAGAGCCAGGCCGACCCTCTAGTCATGACACACGGCCCTCAAGCTGGTGTAGCAGATCTCCAACCTCCCTGTTGAGCTCACTATGCACCACGACCTGGACCTGGCGATGGGTGACAAGTTAATGTCGCTCTCTCTCCCAGGGGGGTGAACCCCATCCCCTGAGGCAGTTCCTCCTGAAGGTAGTGCAGGACCAATGGATGAGGAGGTCCCAGGTTGGGCCCCAGACATGCTGGTTCCTGGTGCCACAGCCAGCTGAGGTGGGACAGGTGGGTCTGCTGGGACCCGCATTCTCATACATGCTATACTGCTTAGGCTTTATCAACATATGTGGGTTAGTAATAGTCAACACATCCCAGGATTAGGTATAACAGCATGCATAGATATTCCCATTAACCCAAACACCAGCTATGGAACAGTTGCATAGCAAACAGTACACATGCATATATGGGACCACAGTGGTAATTACACCAGCATGCAGGTACATTGATGACACCATGCCACCAATGTGGGAGTATTTCAACATAGCACATGCATAGAAACAGATTTAAATAATTATTGAACAATAGGACATATGTCCCAACATTAGAGTTAAGTCAACACATACCAATTGAGTTGTGTATTTAGTTTATTGTTGCAGATATATGGTGGGGGGAGAAAGATGTCAATTAACAACTAGTATATTCCTGTAGTTCACATTACTTTCCTAGTCAGTGCTATTATCTGTACCTTACAAGTATTAGTACACTACCCTATTGCCTTAGTTTGGACAGTGGTATGGCTGTCGAGAACTATATACATGAACTGGTTTTACCTGCAGTATACACCTCTTACCTGGTATACCTGTGGAGGAATTGTTTGTTAACACTAACTGTTTCTGCACATACTCCCAGATTCCAGGTTGATGTTATGCACATACCTGTCCATCTCTTTTTGCACAGACTCTGGGCATGTCTTGTCCACATGCAGGTGAATTGGGACATATTTCGACTTTTGCCCTCTTAAACCTTTAGTGAATTGTACAATGACAGGTTTGTTTTCACTGACATTTTCCAAATATGTATAGACCTGACACTCAGTTATATGACATGAAATGCTGCCTACAGGTCATAGATTAGGACAATGATATGCCAGTGAGACCAGGTGACAGCCAGTAGATATAGGCCGATTTACTGGACATTCTGGACATTTCTGTACACTTGTGGGGTATGATTGTGCATACAGCTTACTACCACTCCCAGGATTCGGATCATAGCTGTGTCTGCTAAAAATAAAACACTGTCCATCACAGTTGTGTGTGCTATATAGATATTGCTGTGTATCTGTTATCTGATTTCTGTCTATAATTTTCCTGTGGTTTTACATTCTGACCTTGTATTACAACACTTATACAGGATGTCCTAGACAGTTATATTATGTAGCACAGTGTGGGTGACAGTGATGAGTGATACCTTATTATTCAGAGCAACTGCAACACTAACAATGCCATACAATACCAGTGTACACAGTACTAGTACAGGATATCAATCTTTTATTTCTAGGCACAGTGTTCATATCTGCCAGACCTGTGGGAACAATGTTTGTTAGCACTACCTGAATGTTGCCACTCAAATTACCAGATTCCACATTAGTATTATGCACATACATCTCACTCTGTTACTGTACACATTCTAGTCACAGCTTGACAACATGGGGGTGTAGATGGAGCATACTTGGCTTATTACTCTCAAAACATTTTGGGGAGTTGCTAGAGTGACAGGTTTGTTCTCATAGATGTCTGCCAATCAGTTGTATTTCTTGTTTGCTGCCTAAATGTTTGGGATCATCCCACTGATTTCCCAGGGGGACATGCAGAAGATATGGGCTGATTTACTAGACATTCTGTAGAGTTGAGGGGTATGATTCTGTATGCAGCCTACTACCACTCCAAGGATTCGAACCATGGCTGTGTGTGCTAAAAATGCAACAGTTCACGTCTCAGTTGAGTGTGCTATTTGGATTTCATTGTCTGGTTGTCTCTCTTTTCACTGTTTTCTGTCTATGTCTCTCTCAGTTGTACTAATGACCTCTTGGGATTACACCAGTCATATACAGACATTCCTACACATTTTATTTATGTAGCACAGTGTGGGTAACAGTTCTTAATACAACACTACTAAGTGATTGCAAATCTACATTACCATATGATACCAGAGTAAACACATGTAGTCCAGCAGTTAGACCTTTATTCTGAGGTTATTATGCTTTTATTTACATACAACCTATATGAGACTCTTCCTGCTATATTCTCTGGTGTATGCAGTACATGTCTTAAACAATGCAGGTTTTTATACAGGCAATTAACTTACTACTACTTTTAGATTTATTTCCTATGACAGTACATGCAAGAGTATTCCTAACCTGCCTTGCATCGCAACCGCTCCAGTCGACATCCATGGGTCTCCTGGTTCATAGCCCACTCACTTGCCGCTGTGAAAGACATAAGAGGAATATTTAGCCATACCTATCCATAATATACATGAGCTGGAAATTATTAAACAGGTAGTGGACTGATACTTACACACAGCTGGGACCTCCCCTGTCCTCCTAGCTTCTTGGATCCACTGATACAAGAGATCCCTCTTTCACCACTTCAGGTCAGCATAGTGATGCCTGACCTACTCACCAGTTTGGGGTATGCCAGTGCCACTGGTGAGGTCACAGGCGAGATGGTCCCAGGCTTCCGCTTTGTATCGGGAACCTTGGTATTGGCCCTGCAGCAATGTCATGTCAAGGTCTTTCACAAGGAGTCCTGCCATGACTCTGGACTCCTGGATGCCCCAGCACTGCGCCTGAAAGCACAGACCCTCTCCCATTCCAGACATAGTGCCTACAAAGGGAAGCTACAATCAGTTATGAGATGTATTCCAACCTGTTGGGTTTAAATAGGGCTGATTTCCCACACTTTGCCATGATTGGATGGTTTTGAAAAGGCTAAGCTATGGGCAATCCTGCTTCCTTAAGGTTGGCATTGCTTAAAGGGGTATACCAATGAGCAGACTGAGTTAGCTGGCCTACACATTTCTTACACCTACTAAGCTGGGCTGTGCAATGCTCAGCATTGCTTAATATTTAAGTTGCATTATATTTACATTGTGGCATTGATTTATTATTTATTACATGTTATATATATGTTTGGTATCCATGATTTATGTGTATGTACACTGTATGGGGTCCTTGTGTTTATTAGGGGATTTCAACACTTTATCACAATGACACCTCACATCTGGGCTTAATGCAGTACTCCAGTTCACATATCTATGTTATGTAGTATGTTATACAACATAAGACTGTATATAGATCTCTTTCACAAGTTCAGTTTGAATTTCCTATAGTGAGGATCTGTTTGGTGATATCTCAGTCTTATGTACTGTTGTGATGGCTTAGTGGTTAACTACTGTGACTATAGTCTACAGGGCACTGGGTTCAAGATCTAAAAAGGCTGTTTATTTTGTTTCTGGCCAGAACAGGGACTGATGCATGCAGAGTGCTTAAGGCACTTTTAAGCGATTGCAAGCGGGTTTGCACGGGTTTGCGTGAAGGTAAGCAATGCTATCCTCTGGTTAAATATGCTTACATAGAGTTAGCTTCAATATTGCTTAACCTGTGTGCACATTGCTTACCCCCATGCAAATGGGCTTAAACTCGCTTGCTACTGCTTAATAGTGCTTACACTTGCGCACTAGTGCTTACTCCGGCTTACCATTGCACTAATTTAGACAGTAATGTCTAATGGTTCTTGGGAAGGTGGCGGATTTGGAAATTGTATGGAGTTATCATTCACAACACATTTTGCCTTCCATTTGTATCCCCGGTTCCTGTGTACATATACTGTATGGGGCACATGTGATTATCTGTGGACTTTGCAACATTATGACAATGACACCTCACATCTGCATTTAATGCAGTACTCCAGTTCACAAATATATGCTATAAATATATACATGTTATAAATATATGTTACTGTAAGTTATGCAACAAAATAAATTGATCATACAGTGATTTGACCTGGAAAATGGATTGTACTGGAGTGGGACTCAAACCGGAAATGACTGTTCATAAGACGAATGCTCTGCTCACTACACTATTGCTGTAGTGCTTCATTTGCATATATCTTGATTTTTATCCTCTTGTGCCATTTAAGCTGCATTAACCGTAGACAAGTGATGGGGAAACCTGTGCACCTATGGTTAAATTTAATCTGTTTCATAAAAAAAATCTTTATATTTAATGTTTTAACTATTGCTCTTGAAAATGTGGGGGGATGTTGCTGGGGGTATGCGAACACCTATGAGCTGTCTCGCTCATTCTTTTATTCATACTCTGCTGTTCTTCATTGCAGGGCATGTATATACTGAGAGCTCTGCTCTCAGACATGGCCCCTGCACTCGTATACACTTGGTGTACGTTTAGAAGCTCAGGCAGCGTGCTTTCATTAATATGCTTGGAGCGCTGCCATCCTGCTCCTAAACGGCTGCTGTCATGCAGGACTAAGCTAGTCCCGCATGGAAGGATAGTGAATCCTGGGGTAGGTTTCTTATGGTTTGTTAGGAGTCTGTTAGTAGCAGTCAGTTTGCAGAGCTCAGAGAACTAACATGTCACAGACAATTAAAGGTACTGCAAAATTGTATTATAGATAAACACTATTACTTACCCCAAGTGTGAGCGTCACATGCCTTCCTGAAGTCCTTTTCTTATAACTCAGATTTATTGTAACCAACAAATGTTCCTGGCAAAAAAATGGAAAGTGCAGTGTAGTAATCGTAACAGCACTAAAATTACTGAGTTCAATGCAAGTAAAGGCTCCTCAACAACAATCTGACTTTGCATTAGACTTATTTAGTACTGGTATGTAGTGAAACATCTGTAGTATTTATTTGTTAAATACACCTGAATGGATTAGGCATGGATAACATCTTTGTTTAATAATTATCCCTTTCCCCATGAATACTAGGTTGGAAGGGAGAATAGGTATGAAACACGGATTCCAGTAGCCTGAAGTACTATGAGTCATGCACTCTCCAAAGGTACTGTTTCAACAAAATGTCCATTTACCACATTCCAAAGGGACAGCATCCAATAATCCAGATTACCCTTAGTTTTGTGTGTGTGTGTGTGTGTGTGTGTGTGTGTGTGTGTGTGTGTGTGTGTGTGTGTGTGTGTGTGTGTGTGTGTGTGTGCGTGTGTGTGCGTGTGTGTGTCTGTGTGTGTGTGTGTGTATGCTGTTACATCTGTTGCTTGTCAGCATTGTCCGTGGCTCACTGTAACCCTGATTAAGATAATCTTTGCATTGAAAATGAACAAACAACTTCCAGTTATAAAAGTGAAGTATGCAGTTACATCTGTGTGAGGAACTCTTGAACGTGTGATCTAATAAACAAAATTCACTCTATCTAGCTCTTTGTTCTGAATTTGTTTGATTGTCTAGGGCCATATGCCAAATGAAGCACATTGAGAAGTGCAAGAAAGGAGAACTTCAAGTAGTCATTGGCTACAGATTTTAAGAAGCATCTCATAAACTTACCCAGAGGAAAGTTATGATGGTCACATAGTGATGGACCTGGAATGTTGTCCTCAGCCCATTAATTTTGAATTACTCCAGGAGATTCCAGATTTTAAAACTTTAACATTAGAACACCATAATGAGTATGAGAATATTACAGCACAAGATAACCTTTGCACAAGAGGTGACAGACCACGAGAGCAAGTTGAAAAAAATACAGCTCCAAAAAATATTTTATTAAAACATATTCAGTCATTGTTAATATATACTGAGGATGCTGAAAATCATTGATGGAAATCACATATTACATTTTTTTGGAATTTAAAAGAATCAAGAAGAACATAGCATGCAAACTCACTCTCACTATAAGCTTGTTTGACCTTTAATAGCAACATTGCAGAAGAAGCAAGCAAAATGTAATATTAGATAACCTTTCAACCTTAACGTGATCATATAAGAAAGTGCAAAGAAGATTGTGGATCCAGATATTGCTGAGAACCAGTTAAATCAATTAGAATTCTAGAAATGGCGAAGGTCTTGGATTATCAGTACTGCTGGAAGAAAGAAAAGCAGTCACTAGAACCACTAATAAAAACAATTCATTCATAGACGCAGAAGAGGAATTAAAAGAAAATGGCTCCAACCTTAAAGGAGTCTTAAGAGTGATCTTATGCCAAACCAGAGTGTAGATTCATTGTGTCACAGCAGAACAGAAGGTGATGTTTCAATATATCTAGCACACTTAATCAAACTCCATCAAAAAACATATTAACACCGCTTTAGCAAGCCCCCTGCACCTCAGTTATTAAATATACTACCTTTGAGACTTTGAAAGTGTAAAACAGTAGGGAATAAGGAAAATATACTCCACAGTTAGCAATTCACCCAGTAAGCTCTGTTTCAACAAACCACATACATTCACAAATACATTTACATACACACGCACACAGACACACACACACACAAACACACACACACACACACACACACACACACACACACACACACACACACACACACACACACACACACACATATATATATATTTATAAAAACACACACACACACACACACACATATATATTTATAAACACACACACACAAACACACATGCACACACACACACACACACACACACACACACACACACACACACACACACACACACAGAGTATTTACTTCCCAGTTGCCCTGCTAGACGGGTCCAGGGAAATAAAAACTTTGGGAAGAAATAGCCAGGGAATTGTTATGGCTAGGCTTGTATAGGCCCTAGGGCCAATAACCTAGTACCAACCAATGAACTCACAAACATTTACATGCATGCAAACACCATATGCACACACACACACACACACACACACACACACACACACACACACACACACACACACAAAATATTCAAATAAAAGTTATCAATATCAAGCTTAAACATAAGCCAGAAGGCTTAAATATTTTTATTGGTCCATTCTTATTGGTCAGTTGTCATGTGATATCATTGATTATTATTGAAATGATGTTTTAAAATAGTTGCCTGATATAGAGTGATTAGTGTGCCTACAGTTATTCTTTAGGACTCATTAATTTCTAATAGATAGATAGGTGTGGGGTGTATATGTGCGTGCTTTTGATGTGCACTTTAGCTTCCTTGTTATATAGTTAATATTTTTGGGACTACAACTCTCCTGTATCCTCTGAATGCAGTACTGATGCCAATGGCGCAAAAACTATAGGGCGAGAAGGGGCGAATCATGATCATGAACTGTGCCACCAGTTCCTCGCTCAGATTGTTTTTTTTTTTTGTTTGTTTTAATAAAGAATGCTGTGCCTGTCCATTCAGAAAAGGGACATCTGTCTCCTGTTGTCAGCAAGTGTTCAAGAGTGCATGCATGCCAAGTGTGCATGTGTATGTGAGTGTGCATGAAGATGTGTGTGTGAGTGCACATAAGTACATTTGTGCATGATGAATTTGTAGAGGTTTCAGACTCCTACACAAGGGAGGTTGCTACATAGAACATCATTATTTTTAAACTTTTAAAGTGTGTTTCAGAAGCATACCTCCCAACATTTTAGCGCAAAAATCTGGACAAAGCTTAAAGTAATGAGGGAACAAGAAACCAAAAATAGGGACAGATTTTAAATATTGCACTTATAAACTTAGAAAGTTGTCAGAATAACATTATCTGTGTTAGCATGTATTTTTTAAAAGATACGAAGTCTGCAACTGAAATGTATGTCTTTATTTATTGACTACAATCCTCAATGACTTGCCAGAAAACCACAAATGTTATGAGGAACAGACCAAAAAACGTGAGGCAAAAATCTAGGCATTTTGTGAAAATCTGGACAGTTGAAAGGTGTGTTCAGAGGAGTTCTACTGCTACTCATTTTGCAGCATAGGTGCAACAAAATTGCATGTAGAGACATAATTTTCATCATTCTAACATGTATCCTTCCCAGCATGCCTCTTTGAAAATGTGTGTATTACTACTTTGAAGTTGAAGTAACTGCCAGCTGTAAGAATGCTAATTCATAGAACAGTAGTATTAATGACTGCAATCTCATGTTATGTCATAGAGATTTCTTTCCACAGTTTCCTGAGGTTTCATTGGTGGATTGGACACTCTAAATTGGCCTAGGTATGAGTGTGTGCATGTGTGTGCCTTCTGTGGAAGGTTGGGCGCCAGGCTGGCAACTCGACACTGTAAACCTCCACTGCCAATCATGAGCAGACAGATGATCAGCTGTGGCGACCCCTAACTGGGTAAAGCCGAAAAAAGAAAAGATAGGGATAAAATACTTATAGCTGTAAAGTGTCTTAGGCCTCCCTTTTTTGTTGATTTTTTATTAGTAACGTATTCTCTTTCAACTTAAATATTTGCTTGTGTTTCTAAAGGTCAGCTTCCAAGTAACAAACTTGTCACAGTTGATTCACAACAGTTCAAGATTAAATAAGCAATACAGATTTCCTAAAGACAGACTAGGTAACAGTGCAATTGATTTTGAAAAGGCGTTGTCATTAGTACTACATGGTGAGCTGGCTCAATATTGTGACCTACTTGATATAAGTGATCCTGCAGACACTGATCTTACAGTGCTGCATGAACATGATTGTGACCATGAATGAGAGGTTCTGTTAGACGTGGATGAACGCTGATGTGGCTTGCATGAAATCTGTTGTGCTTATTCCCCCTTGAATAATTATAGTACTTTTGTGAGAAGCACTTACATTTTCATGTGATTTGCCCCCACATGCCCTGACAGTACCTTCCCCCTTCCTCTTCCAAGATTGATTCCTGCTTGAGTCTGGTAAGTCCCAGCTAAAGTACATATGGAGGAAGCCAGAGATCCTTGGTGTGCCACCATCCTATGCATCTGTGTGATCATGGCATTATACCTACTCTGGAAATCCTCATGCATAAGGACCCTGACCACTTCCATCTTACTTTCTGTGGCAGTGCTCTGATCCCTAACAATGTCACATCACATCACATTTGCTGCTTGGCAGCCAATGCTTTTCATGTTTCCTGGGTTAGCTGTAACAAATGTCCGTGCCTGACTCCCCTTTATAAAGGTGTCACAGTGGACACTGTGACCTCTGAATGCCTGCCATCATCATGAAAGTGTCCATCTTGGTTTAGATGTACTGGTATAGTAGTGCAGGGGTGTTCCTCCTGTACAAGCATAAGTACAATGTCAATATGTGCTTGACTTTATGAGGTACTGTCACTTTCTACAGAGTTAGTAGCATGTTGTGGGGTGTGAAATCTTGCCAGTAAACTTAGTGCTGACATCCTCCAAATTTATTGGTATAGTGGAACTATTTTTCTACTGCTGACCCTTTAATAATTATTTGCAGACATTACTAATAAAGAAACAGCATACAGTATTATATGCATTTTAAGGAGGTGTAGGAGACACTTACCATGCACACTGCCTTCATTGTCATTCTGTGCAGATGTAAAAGGTCCACCTAGTAATAGAAATTGTCATTTGTTGAATGTAATCATTCCTTGTCAGTATTCAATTTTTTATAAAAATATATATTACTGTTTTTAACCCAACCTTCCTCAGCAGGTGAATCACACCACCTCTGATTATTCCAGTGCAACCATCTTCAGTGTCATAGTCACCCCTCCCCCCAATAGAGAGGAAGCATTCCGCATCTGATGTTATAGAATAATTATTAGAGGCTCCCTCAGCACTCATATGGGCAATTCCATTTTAACTTGCCTTGCTTCTAGCATACCCTATCGTAGCATTTACAATTATTTACACTATGCTAATATGCAGTTTCTGCTGTCTACTGGATTAAACTCTTTCACACCTGGCTGCCTAAGTGGAATTTTACATCTCCCATCACCTACAGAGTTCCTGACTTTCACTTGAGCTAAAATGCTGAGAATGCAGTTTTGTAACCCACCTATAAATAAATGTATATATCACAAAAACTATATAAGCTACTGTGACAATGTCAGGTAAAGCCAGCTATGGCAGGAGAAGTAATGCAGAGGATGCGTAACATATGTCAGCATAGCTAGCTGGAGTTTTGTAAAGAGTTATATGTTATTTGTATATCAAACTGATTTGTGCTGATGTTTGTATTTAAAAATTTATTTGTAAAGCTACTTGTGTTATAAATGTACCAACAGTCTGTCCTACTGAACAGAAAACAAATCAGACTGTACTACTGTAACTGACTAAATCTATATGTTGTAACAGAGGATACTGGAAGAAAAGAGGATTAGCTGAACCCCAGCTAACATTTAGAAAAACATCATGAAATTAAATTACCTGGTTTAGGCCATAAAGACTGTATCTTATAATTCTGACTGCAGCCAGAGACAAAATGTCTGTGAAAACAAGGACTATACTAGGACTCATGCTGTATTGTCCTAAGCAGTGTACTAATTGCTACCCTGGAAGGGTGGAAGTGCTAAAATGGTTTTATGGCTCCCATATGCTATAAAACATCTTAGCAAAGCTCTGTGTATTGAAACACATTTGTGTGAGATTCTGGTTACTTTTCCAATAAAGAGGGGTAGTATGGGAACCAGATGTCAGATGGATAGATGTATATGCAATGTAATTCTGTAATCCAGTACTGAAATGCTGTTTTAATACTTGATGAAACAGACATCTCAGGGCAGTCTGTGGTTGGAATCTGACATAGAAGGATCAACAACCTATTTCAGCTTGCCTTGCTTTAGTAAGTAACCAGGAAATAGCAATTCTTCAGATCAGTTAGGAAAATATAATGAGATTAGTTAAGCACTGTTTGTCTGTATCTGTGTGAATCTAACCATCTATGCTATTTTTATTTCTTGTGATTGAAACTCTGGTGTTTATTATAAATAGATATTTATTATTTTCGTGTTCTTTTCTTATTTATTGTTAAACATATTTAAACTTTTCATTCTGGTAGGCCATTTAGAGAATATTTAACCTTTGATGTTACTTATATTTATTTGGTAACACTGTGGCCACTTCTGAAAGCCTTACTGCATTGGTCAAACACTACCATTTGCATTAGTATTTATTTTACTATGTATAACTGGATACCCTTGTAAAAGCCTTAGTGTAGTTGGCTTTGGAGTGTCCTGGTGGCAGTATATACTTTATATTCTGTGCAGAGAGGCATAGCTAGTAAATCTGTGCTAGTCTTTCCCAGGTGTGGGGCAGGGGCAAAAATCAAATCTCAAAGAGTGTGCACCAGCTACTTGGAGCAGGGACAGAGAGCACTACTTTCACAGAAAAGATGGTGAAGGACTTGGCTTGGGACACTTGTTTGAGGGCTCAACCCTATAGCCATGCCAGTGGGGAGTCTTAATGGGGGCCTGGAGAGAAATAGAGGGGAAATCCAGACCCTGGGCAGAATGTGTTCCCTGTGTGCTCTTAAGGAAAATTGTGCTTGGTGCAGAGAACTGCACCTGGAAATACTGAGTGTATCTATTTTTCTTCCAAGTGAATTTCCCTCCCTGGTGTCAGTGGTGAGGATTCAGGCTCCTTGATTACTGGCCCAGAGGAGGGGATGTCACATATTGGTGGCAATGGTGGGATATTAATTGAACTTCTGTAGCCTGTAGGCAGTTGTCACTAAAACTGTGTGTACTCTCAGCATTCACAAGGTAAATATACATAGTTTCATCTTCACAACAGTTATATTTAATTTTTTTTTAGTTTATTTTAGTCATGGAAAGCAGGCAAAGATGTCAGCAGAGGATAATGGCAAGCTGACAAAGGACCAGTTGGCCAAGGTGTGTGAAGCCAAAGAATTGGTGCATGCAGACCTGACTAAACAGAAAATGATTTCAGCCTTAGTTACAGTTCAGACCAGCAGCCAGGAGGATAATCAGTCTGGTGATGGGAATTTGCAGCCCTCAGAAATGGGACAGTTCACCTTTTCATCAGAGGACTTAAAAATCTATCTGGAGTTAAACAGACTTGAACTGGAGGCGAAATATTTACAATTAGAATCAGTGATGATTCTGTGGTGTTTGGAGGCCAAAGAAAATGAGAAGAAGCATCAGCATGAGAGGGAAATGCTGACTCTTTGATAGGAACATGCAGGGAATGGGAAGGGAATAATCAAATCGCAGGAGCAATGACGGTCAGTAAATTTCTTCCACAGTTTACATGAGGTGATATTTTTGATAGTTTTATTCATATATTTGAGAGAACGTGTAAACAGTATAATGTTGACCAAGGGCTCTTGGTGTGGTTCCTGATCCCCTTACTCAATGTTAATGCTGTAACTGCTGTTTCTAAATTGTCTGATATTGATTGTTTAAACTATGATAAAGTAAAACAATGTTTATTAGAATGTTTTAAGTTATAACCTGAAGCTTAAAGAAAAAAAAGTTTTGTGAGCATAGACACAAGGCAGATGAAAGTGTATGTGATTACATTGTTGAGTTAAGCACTTATTTTCATAGGTGGGTGAGTGGGTGTGAGGTCACCACTTTTGAAGGGCTGGCAGACCTTTTGGTTTGAGAACAAGCCCTTAGCACTTTGCCTGATGACATGAGAATCTGGTGGCAGACTGGGAGTGTAACTCTGCAGATGACCTGGGGAAAAAAGGAGAGCTCTACTTAGCAAGTAGGGCATCACTGCACAAGAAGGGGACACCCAGTGCTGCACATAGATATAAGGAAACCCATGGTGGGCAGCCTAAACCACCCTAATAGAGTCCACCAGTAACAGGGGAAGCCTCAAGTTCAGGTAAACGGCCCATGATCAAGGGTTAAATGTTTTAAATGTAACCAGTGGGGCCATATATCACATAGATGTCCACGGAAGCAAGGTAGGGAACAAAAAGTGGGGAAACCAGCAAGTGGAAATAACAGCATTCCACCGGTAAGTCTTCTGGAGGCAACAGGGGTACCAAACTATCACCAGAGTTTATATCCGATCATAGTAGATGGAAAACAGGCCACTGCTAAGAGATACACAGCATCTGGCATAACCATTGTGAATCCCTGCACTGGTTGAAGAGGAGCAGTACTTGCTTGAGTAGTTCATTCCAGTCAGAGCTTTAGAAGGCACCCTATTCCAAATGCCTTTGACCAGGGCTTACCTTAAATGGGAGGGTGGGAAAGGAAGAAAGCAAGTAGGTTTGTTTGAGGATATCCCTGCATATGTCTTGATAGGGAATGAATTTGATAATGCAGTACCTTGTGTGCATACAGTTATATGCAGTCAGGCTTGGAGACAGGCATGTGGGTCTGGTAGTCTGGGAGAGACACAGACAGACCCCACACCTAAAGCCAGGGCTGGTGAGGTGGCTATTTCAGGAGGGAGCTACCCTGTAACAATGAGACTGAACGTGAGCTACAGCTACTGGAAGGCGCAGATGTTCCCTTGGACAGATTGACTGCAAGGTCAGAGGTGAGTGGTAGTACCAAGTCTGACAGTAAGGGACCACTGTAAGAGAATGCCAGGCTTTCTGTAGAAAGGCATCTGGGAAGGGTCACAAAGATAGAGTTAAGATGGGCTCAGCTCTTTGACCCTACATTACAAAGCTTGAGGGAGGTAGCTAGGGAGGCACCTGATCCTCAAGTAAAAGAGGAGTCTGTATACTGGAACAAAGAGTTACTGTATAGGAACTGGACCTCTGAGGAAAGGCTAGAGGGTGAGGTAATACAGCAGTTGGCAGTGTCTAGAGACTACCATCTGGCACTTCTAGCCATAGCCCATGACATTCCTTTTGCAGGTCATATGGGCATAAAGCATACCAAGAGATGTATTATGCAGCACTTTTATTGGCCTGGGATTCCATGGGATATAACACAGTACTGCAGGACCTGTGAGCACTGCCAAAAAGTAGGCAAGGTAGGAACAAAGTCAAAGCTCCAGTGATGCCTTTGCCTGTGAGTGAGGAGTGATTTCAGAGAGTAGCTATGGATAGTGTGGGACCTATGAGTATCCCAAGTTCCACAGGGAAGAAGTATATTCTGGTGGTAGTAGATTATGCTACTAGATACCCTAAGGTGGTGGATCTGTCCTCCACTGAAGCAGAGGAGGTGGCAAATGCATTGCTAGAGATTTTCAGCAGGGTAGGTTTCCCAAGAGAAATACTAACCAATAGGGGTACCAGTTTCATGTCAAACCCGCTGTCTAGTCTGCCTGAGTACTGTGGAGTAAAGCACCTAAACACCACACCTACTACCCCCAGACTAATAGTCTTGTGTAGAGATTAAACTCTACCCTAAAGACCATGATACAGGTATTTGCAGACCAGATTGAGAGAGAGTGGGACTAATATTTACCCCATCTGCTGTTTGCTTACAGAGAGGTACCCCAGACATCCACAGGTTTTTCACCCTTTGCATTGTTGTATGAGCATCATGGAAGGGGGCCTTTAGATTTGATTCATGATGAGTGGGAGGGTGAGTGTAAATACCACAAGGAGTCTGTTGTATATGTCCTAAATCTCAGGACAAAGCTTAGTGAGCTCATGGCCTTGGCCCAGGAGAATCTGGCAGGAGCCCAACAGCAGACAAAGGTCTGGTTTGACAGGAATACTCAAGCCCAAGAATATGCTTTGGGAAAGCAGATTATGGTTCTCATTCCTGTCAGACACAATAAGCTGCAGGCAGCTTGGGAGGGACCCTTCAAAGTAGTAAGGAAGGTCAGTGATGTTAAGGGCATGGTAGAACTTCTTGGCAGGAAGCAGGGGCACAAACTGTACCATGTTAACATGATGACACCTTACTGTGATAGGCAGTCTCTGGTGATGAGTATTTGCAGTGGATGGCAAGAGGAGTCTGAGGGGGATCTGGTGACTGCTCTCCTCAGTGAGGCTCAGACTGACACCTCACTGGAAAGGATAGCAATGTCCCAGCAGCTATCCCCTACCCAGGTTCGAGAAATCCAAGCAGTGTTACAGGAGTTTGGGGTTATGTTCACTGGGAAACCAGGGTGCACCCACCTGGTGCAGCACCATGTGGATACAGGACCTCAAAGGCCTATCAAGGAAGCCCCTTACAGAGTGCCTAAGTGAGTCAGACTCTGATATGGGAGATACATGAAATGTTGGAACTCGGGGTAACCCAGGAGTCCAGCTGTCCTAGGGCCACCCCAGTGGTGCTGGTAGTAAGGAAAGATGGCACCACCAGGTTCTGTGTGGACTACAGAAAATTAAATAATCACACAGAGTCAGATGCATACCCCATGCCTAGGAAAGATTAAGCCTTATAGCAGCATGATTGAGCTAAGTATTTGACCTTTTTGATCTGTCCAAGGGCTACTTGCAGGTGCCCTTGACTCCCACTGCTAGGGAGGGGTCAGCCTTTGTGACTCCTTTTTACTTATACAAGTTCACAAAGATGCCCTTTGGGATGAAAAATGCCCCTGCAACCTTCCAGAGACTGGTAGATTGTATTCTAGCAGGAGCAGGAGATTATGCCTTTGCTTACCTGGATGACATTGCCATTTACTGCCATTCCCAGCATGAGCACCTTCTGCATGTTAGGGAAGTCCTGGGCAGACAGAAAACAACAGGGGTGACCATTAAACCCAGTAAGTGTCGGGAGGGTATGGCAGAGGTCTCCTACCTGGGAGAACCTGCCAAAGTGGAAGCTATTCAGGGATGGCCTGCCCCTGTTACCAAAAAGCAGGTGAGGGAATTCTTGGGAATAGCAGGGTACTAAAAAAAGTTAATTCCCAATTATGCTACATTACCTGCTCCCCTCATAGACCTGATGAAGGAAAACAGACCAGATAAGGTAGTGTGGACCTCAGCCTGTGAGCGGGCATTCCAAAAGCTTAAAGTGGCTTTGGGAGGACACCATGTTTTAGCCAGTCCAGATTACAGCAAAGAATGTGTGGTGCGGGTGAATGCTTTGATCCATGGAGTGGTGGCTGTACTCAGTCAGGTTTCCTCAGAGGAAGAAGAGAACCCAGTTGTATATCTCAGCCATAGACTCCAACACAGGGTGGAATGTTATGCAGCTGTAGAAAAAGAATATATAGCAATATTATAGGCACTGCAGCAACTTCAACACAATCTGTATGGAAGGAAATTTTCTGTAGTTACAGACTACAATCCCTTAACATGGCTACATCGAGTGAGCCAGTAAAATGCCAAGTTATTAAGGTGGAGCAAAGGGTTGCAGGCATATGATATGACAGTGCAGTACTGTATTGGTGTCAGCAATGCAAATCCAGATGGGCTCCCAAGATAGATTATGGGTTAATGTGTTCTCAGACAGGATCATGTCCCTCAAGCCATGTTTCTCCGGGTTCACTTGAGAAACTAGCTTGAGTCTTCAAAGGGGAGAGATGTGACGATATGAGGCATTGCCAGGAGATGTAGGGCAGTGGATGTGCGATAGATACCAGCACAGCTGGTTTAGGCCATAAAGTTTCTATCTTACACTTCTGATTGCAGCCAAAGACAAAATGCCTGTGAAAACAAATACTAGGAATCCTGCTGGATTGTCCTTAGCAATGAACTATATTATATATAAATATATATTTTATCTTAATTTTATTTATTACATTTGTTTGAAGTTTGAAATCTGGCTGAGTAATTCACGGAATGTGTCCTTCATTAAAGATGCACAATCTCCAGATTTTTCAGCAAATAGGGTCCAAGTGATATTTACGATGAGCCAAAATGGTTAGTTATTTCAAAGGAAAACTGTTGTGAAAGTGTTTTTGAAAAGCTACTGATGTAAAAGAGTTTTTAGTCTTCAGCTTATTTTTTAAATTCATTACTATTGCTTTTCACTTTTAATCACAATTCTGCAGATTATGAAAACTGAAGCAGTGCCATTTATTATAACTTTAAGAGCAGTTAAATAGTATACCCTCCATTTCCATACAACACTTTGGTGCCATTCTCTAGTGCTTAACACATCTGAACTGCAGGTTAACACATTCAGGGAAAATTTACTAATTTTGATAAATACTGTTACTACTTAGAATCTGTATCCTAATGAAGTGATCTATGCATTTAGTGTATGTTTAAATATGGCAGAAACATTTGGAACTATGGTTTCATTATTTCTGACCCTTTATCCATATTTGTCGTCTCCCATGACTGAGCATACCACTTCCTATGCTTTTAGATGTCCTAGCACTGTCACAAAAATATTGTTACAACTTTTGATTTTTTAGTGATTGTGAGCAGCTGTCCTTTTTGAGTAATCTTCAGGCCACAAGAACAGTTGTACAATTTGCAAACACAGTATTGATTCTGGTGGTGGTTTTAGGCAACTTAATGTTTACAGTTAATAGCCATAGTGGTGATTTTCTGCAAGAAAACATGTGTGGGTACACTTACACCTGTAGCATTAATTTCCAGCAAGAAAACTAATTCCTACCCTGTAAGGCTGGAAATGTTGAAATGGTTTTATGGCTTCCAGATGCTATAACACATCTTAGCAAAGCTGCATCTGTGTGTATAGTAACATATATGTGTGAGATTCTGATTCAGTTTCCAGTAAATGGGAGTAGTATGGGGACCAGAAGACAGATGACCAGATATATGTGATGTCATTCTGTAATCCAGCACTGAAATTATGTTTTAATAGTAGATGAAACAGAAGTCTCAGAGCAGTCTGCTTTTGAAACCTGACATAGAAGGATCACTCACTTACTTCACCTTGCCTTGCTTTACTAAGTAAACAGGGAATAGTAATTCTTTAAATCTGTCAGGAAAAGATAGTCAGATTGGTTAAGCACTGTTTTTCTGTATCTGTGTGAAACTAGCTATCCATGCAATTTTTATTTCCTGATATTGAAACTCTGGTGTTTAGTGTAAGTAGATATTTAGCATTTTCATATTCTTTTATTATTTATTATTAAACAAATTTAAACTTTTATTTCTGGCTGGTCCTTTAGAGAATAGTTTAACCTTTGAGAGTACTTATATTTATCTGGTGGCACTGTGACCACTCCTGAAAGTCTTACTGCATTGGTCAAACACTGCCATTTGCAGTAGTATTCATTTTACTCAGTATAATTGGTACCCTTCTAAGAGCCTTACAGTAGCTGGCTTTGCAGTATTCTGGTGGCAGTATCTATCTTATAGTCTGGGGAGAGGTGCATAGCTAGTAAATCTGGCCAGTCTTTCCCAGGTGTGTGTGTGTGTGTGTGTGTGTGTGTGTGTGTGTGTGTGTGTGTGTGTGTGTGTGTGTGTGTGTGTGTGTGTGTGTGTATGTGTGTGTGTCTGTGTGTGTGTGTGTCTGTGTGTGTGTGTGTGTGTGTGTGTGTGTGTGTGTGTGTGTGTGTGTGTGCATGTGTGCGAGTGTGCATGTATGCGTGTGTGTGTGTGTGTGTGTGTGTGTGTGTGTGTGTGTGTGTGTGTGTGTGTGTGTGTGTGTGTGTGCGTGTGAGTGTGTGAGCTACTTGGAGCAGGGACTTAGAGCACTGCTTTCACACAAAGGGGGGTGGAGGACTTGGCTTGGGACACTCAACTGAGGACTCAACTCTATAGCTGTGTCAGTGGGGAATCTTACTGAGTGCATGGAGAAAAAGAGACAGAAGCCCAGAACCCAGACTGAGTGTGTTCCCTGTGTGCTCTTAAGGAAAATTGTTCTTGGTGCAGACAGCTGCACCTGGAAATATCGAGTGTATCCATTTTTATTCCAAGTGAATGTTCCTCAATGGTGTCAGTGGTGAGGATGCTGACTCCTTGATTACTAGAAAGAAAAAGTAAGCCAGCAGCAAGTAGACTAAGTTGAAGCAAAAAGTAGTTTAATAAAAACTACACAAATAGCATTATAGCATCCTTACACAAACCGGTTTCGGCCTGGATTTTAAACCTAGCCTTCTTCAGTGTACAGTGTTCGACAGAAACATGGAGGGAAAGGGGAAGGGAATAACACACACACACACACACACACACACACACACACACACACACACACACACACAGATACTATGAATGAAGCAATGAAGGTCAGTAAATTTCTTCCACAGTTTACAGACGGTGATAATTTTGACAGTTTTATTCATATATTTCAATGAGTATGTAAACAGTGTAATGTTGACCAAGGGCTCTGGGTATGGTTCCTGACCCCCTTACTCCATGGTAAAGCTGTAACTGCTGTTTCTAAATTCTCTGATATTGAGTGTTTAAATTATGATAAACTAAAACAATGTTTACTAGAATGTTTTAAGTTAAAAGCTGAAGCTTACAGAAAAAAAGTTTTGTAAGCATAGACACAAGGCAAATGCAAGTGTATGTGATTACATTGCTGAGTTGAGCACTTATTTTCATAGGTGAATGAATGGGTGTCAGGTCACAACTTTGAAGGGCTGCAGACCTTTTAGTGAGGGAACAAACCCTTAGCACTTTGCCTGATGATGTGAGAATCTGGTTGCCAGACAGGGAATATAAGAGATGAGCTGGGGGAAAAAAGGGTTCTCCACTTAGAAGGCAGGACATCACTACACAAGAAAGGAATACCTAGTGCTGAACACTGATATAAGGAAACCCATGTTGGGCAGCCTAAACCACCCCAACAGAGTCCACCAATAACAGGGGAAGCCACTAGTTCATGTACATGACCAGGATCAAGAGTTATATGTTTTGAATGTAACCAATGGGGGCGTATATCACATAGATGTCCACAGAAGCAAGGAGAGGAACAACCGTGGGGAGCCAGCAAGAAGGAATAACAGTATATCAGTGGCAACTTGTCTGGAGACAACAGGGGTACTAAACTATCACACCAGAGTTTATATCCAATCTTAGTGAATGGAAAACATGCCACTGCTAAGAGAGACACAACCTGTGACATAAACATTGTGAAGCCTGCAGTGGTTGAAGAGAAGCAGAGTCAGAGCTTTAGAAGGGACCCCATTCCAAATGCCTTTGGCCAGGGTTCATCTTGACTGGGAGGGTGGTAAAGGAAGCAAACAAGTAGATGCATTGGAGGGTATCCATGCAGATGTCTTCATAGGAAATGATTTTGATACTGTAGTACCTTGTGTACATACAGTTTCAAACAGTCAGGCTTGGAGACAGGCATGTGGGTTTGATAGCCTGGTGGAGACCCAGACAGACCCCCACACTTGAAGCCAGAGTTGGTGAGGTGGATATTTCAGGGGGAGAGAGATACCCTGTAGCAGTGAGTCCGAAGGTGAGCCACATCTACTGGTAAGTACTGATGTTCCATTGTACAGGGTGACTGCAGGGGCAGTGGTCAGTGGTAGTACCCAGGCTGACAGTCAGGCACTGCTGTCAGAGGATATTAGGCTTCCTGTGGAAAGGGAGCTGAGAAGGGTCACAAAGATAGAGTTGAGATAGGTTCAGCTCTTGGACCCTACATTACGAGGCTTGAATGACATAGCTAGGGAGGATCCTGATCCCCAAGGAAAAGGGGAATCTGTATACTGGAACAAAGGGTTACTGTATAGGGACTGGACACCTGAGGGAGGGCTAGAGGGTGAGGTAATACAGTAATAGTTAGTACCTAGAACCTACCATCTGGCACTTCTCGCCATAGCCCATGTCATTTGTTTTGCAGGTCATATGGGCATAAAGTGTACCAAGAGACATATTATATAGGACTTTTATTGGCCTAGGATTGTAAGGGATGTAACAGGGTACTGCAGGACCTGTGAGCAGTGCCAAAAAGTAAGCAAGGTAGGAGACAAGGTCAAAACTCCTTTGATGCCTTTGCTGTGATTGAGGAGTCATTTCAGAGGGTAGCTATGGATGTTATGGGGCTTCTGAGTACCCCAAGTTCCATAGGGAAGAAGTATATCCTGGTGGTAAATTATACTACTACATATTCTGAGGTGGTGGCTCTGTTCTCCATTGAGTCAGAGAACATGGCAAATGCTTTGTTAGAGATTTTCAGCAGGATAGGGTTCCTAAGAGAAATATTGACAGACAGAAGTCCCAATTTCATGTCAGACCCACTGTGTCTGGTCTGTGGGAGTGCTGTGGGGTAAAGCTCTAAGACCATGCCTACCATCCCCAGACTAATAGTCTTGTGTAGAGGTTAATCTCTACCCTAAAGACCATGCTACAGGCATTTGCAGATCAGTTTACGAGAGAATGGGACAAATATTTGCCCCATCTGCTGTTTGCATACAGAGAGGTACCCCAGGAATCCACAGGTTTTTCACCCTTTGAGTTGTTATATGGGCATAGGGTGAGGAGGCCTTTAGATTTGATTCATGATGAGTGGGAGGGTGAATCCCACAAGGAGTCTGCTGTAGCATAAGTCCTACACCTCAAGATAAGACATAGGGAGCTCATGGGCTTGACCCAGGAAACCTTGGCAGGAGCCTAGCAGCAGAAAAAGGTCTGGTATGACAAGAATGCTTGAGCCCAAGAGTATGCTGTGGGATAGCAGGTTATGATTCTCATTCCTGTTAGACACAATAAGGGACAGACTGCTTGGGAGGGACCCTTCAAAGAGGTAAGGAAGGTCAGTGATTTTAACTACATGACAGAACTGCTAGGCAGAAGGCAGGGGCACAAACTGTACCATGTTAACATGATGAAGTCTTACCAAGATAGGGATGCCCCGGTGCTGAGTATTTGTAGTGTATGGCAGGAGGAGTCTGAAGTGGATCTGGTGACTGTGATTCAGACTAGCACCTCAATGGAAGAGGTAGCAATGTCTCTGCTGCTATCCCCTCCTTGGGTTTGAGAAATCTGTGCAGTGTGACAGGAGTTTGGGGACATGTTCACTGGGAAACCTGGGTGCACCCACCTGTTGAAGTACCATGTGGATACAGGACCCCAGTAGCCTATCAAGAAGGCCCCTTACAGGGTGCCTAAGTGTGTCAGACAGACACTGAGAGGGAAGATACAGGAAATGTTGGAACTGGGGTAGTCCAGGAGTTCAGCAGTCCCTGGGCCTCCCCAGTGATGCTGGTACCAAAGAATGATGGCACCACCAGGTTCTGTATGGACTACAGAAAACAAAATAGTCACAGAGAGTCAGATGCTTACCCCATGCCTAGGAAAGATGATGCCATTGAGCAACTTTGTGGGGCTAAGTGTCTGACCACTATTGATCTGGCTAAGGGCTACTTGCAGGTGCCCTTGACTCCCACCATGAGAGAGAGGTCAGCCTTTTTGACTCCTTTCAGATTATATGAGTTCAGAAAGATGCTCTTTGGGATGAAAAATGCTCCAGTGACCTTCTAGAGGCTGGTAAAGTATATCCTAGCAGGACCAGGAGACTATGCCCTTCCTTTCCTGGATGATATTCCCATTTACAGCCATTACTAGCATGAGCACCTTAGCATGTCAGGGAGGTTAGGGCAAACTGCAAAGGGCAGGGTTGACCATTAAGCCCAGTAAGTGTCAGGTGGGCATGTCAGAGGTTTCCTACCTGGGATATAGTGTGGTAAGATCAGGCAAGAACCTGCCTAAGTTGAAGCTATTAAGTTGTGGCCTGCCCCTGTTAATGAAAAGCAGGTGAGGGCATACTTGAGAACAGCAGAGTAATATACTAAGTTCATTCCCAATTATGGTACAACAGTTGCTCAGTAAGTGTCAGGTGGGTATGGCAGAGGTTTCCTACCTGGGCCATAGAGTGGTAAGATCAGTCAAGAACCTGCCAAAGTGGAAGCTATTAAGTTATGGTCTGCCCCTGTTAATGAAAAGCAGGTGAGGTCATTCTTGAGAACAGCAGAGTAATATCCTAAGTTCATTCCCAATTATGGTACAACAGTTGCTCCCTTCACAGACCTGATGAGAAAAAAGCAAACCAGATAAGGTAGTGTGGAGCTCAGCCTGCAGGCATTCCAAAAGCTTAAAGGGGCTTTGGGAGGACCTTCTGTGTTAGCCAGTCCAGATTACAGCAAATATTTTTTTGTGCAGGTGGATGCTTCAAACTATGGGGTGATGGCTCTACTCAGTCAGATTTCCTCAGAGGGAGAACAGCACACAGATTTATATCTCAGTTGTAGACTCCAACTCAGGGAGGAATGCTATGCAGCTGTAGTAACTTTAACCCTATCTGTATGGGAGGAAATTCACTGTAGTTGGAGGCTACAATCCCTTGACTTGGCTACATTGAGCCAGCCAGCAAAATGGCAACTTATTAAACTGGGGCCTGAGGTTGCAGGCATATGATATTACAGTGCAGCACCATAGTGGCATCAGCAATGCCAATGCAGATGGGCTATTAAGAAAGGATATGACTTAATGTGTCCCCAGACAGGCCCATGTCCATCCAGCCACATTTGTCCAGGATCACTTGAGAAACAAGCTTGAGTCTTCAAAGGGAGGAGAGATGTGATGATGTGAGGTATTGCCAGCTATGCCAGGAGAAGTAGGGCAGTGGATGTGTAACATATGCCAGCATAGCTAGCTGGAGTTTTCTAAAGAATTATATGTCATTTGTATATCAAAATGTTTTGTACAGATGCTTGCGTTGAAAAATTTGTAAAGCTGCTTGTGCTAAAAATGTACCAACAGTGTGTCCTGCTGGACAGAAAAGAAATATACATGTATGTCAGACTGTACTATTTTAACTGATTAAATGTATATATTATAACAGAGGATACTGGAAGAGAGGAGGTTATCTCAGCCCCAGCTAACTTTTAGAAAAACAGCCCAAAATTAAATTACCTGGTTTAGGCCATAATGATTATATCTTACAGTTCTGGTTGCAGCCAGAGACAAAATGTCTGGGAAAACAAGGACTAGGAATCCTGCTGTGTTATTCTTAGTAATGAACTAATTGCTACCCTGGAAGGGTGGAAGTGCTGAAATAGTTTTATGGCTTTCAGATGCTATAACACATCTTAGCAAAGCTATGTCTGTGTGTATTGTAACTCATATGTGTGAGATTCTGGTTCAGCTTCTAGTAAAGGGGGGTAGTATGGGAACCCGAAGTCAGATGACCAGATGTATGTGATGTAATTCTGTAATCCAGCACTGAAATGATGTTTTAATACTAGATAAGGCAGAAGTCTCAGAGCAGTCTTTTTTTGAAACCTGACATTGAAGGATCACTCACCTACTTTATCTTGCTTTGCTTTAGTAAGTAACCAGAAAATAGTAATTGTTTATTTCAGTCAGGAAAATATAGTGAGATTAGTTAAAAACTGTCTTCTGTATCTGTGTGAATCTAGCCATCTGTGTTATTGTTAATATTTCCTGTGAATGAAATGCTAGTGTTTATTGTAAATAGATATTTAGTATTTCCATGTTCCTTTATTATTTATTATTAAATATATTTAAACTTTTCATTCTGGCTGGTTCTTTAGAGAATATTTTAACCTAAATCTGTGCCAGCTTTTTCTAGGTGTGTGTGTGTGTGTGTGTGTGTGTGTGTGTGTGTGTGTGTGTGTGTGTGTGTGTGTGTGTGTGTGTGTGTGTGTGTCAAAATCAAATCTCAAAGAGTGTGTGTGTCAGCTACTTAGAGCAGGGACACAGAGCACTGGTTTTACAGGGAGTGGTGTGGAAGACTTAACTTGGTACACTCAGCTGAGGATTAAATCCTATAGCTGTGCCAGTTGTAGTCTTATTGGGGCCCTAGAGAGAAAGAGAGGGAAACCCAGACCCCAAATTGAGTGTGTTCCCTGTGTGCTCTTAAGGCAATTTGTGCTTAGTCAAGAGAGCTGCACCTGGAAATACTGTGTGTATCTATTTTTGTTCAAAGTGAACATCCCACACTGGTATCAGTGATGAGGAATCAAGCTCCTTAATTACTGGACCAGTCAGAGAAGAGGAGGTCACAGCTACCAATAAAGTTAAAATATGAAAGCTGCTCAGCACAAACTCCTCTTTGTCATGGTGATATTATTACGTTAGCCACACCGAACAGTAATTTAATATTGAACAAGTAATATGATAATATATAAAATAATATATGAAATGAATTATTATAACTATGCAAACAAGTATTATTATCTCTGTAGCTATAGTAGATAAATGCCAGTTATTAGTGTGACTTTTGTTCACACAGATGTGCTCTTCATTTTTCTGCAAAGCAGTTTTGTAGAGGTTATACTTGTTTTAAGATATGCATAACTATGAATGTTATGAATATTTTTCATATTTAATTGCTGAATTAATAGAAATACCTGCAAAGGAATACTAGATGGACATCAACCATCACTGCAAGAATTTTTTCATTACTATATATTATTTCATTTGATACTATTAAGTACCACAAACACTTTCTTATTCAAGTTATTAATATACTTATATATTAATTATTAACACATGAAATGCACACATAATAATACTAGAAAATTACAAAGATTTTCTCTTTTATAGGGAATCCCACTTCTCTGAGGAGACATTGTTGACCTCTATGGTGACCAGGCATGCTTAATGTTATTTTATAATGTGTCCATTTTGAAAATTCCAGAGATCTTTACCAAAATATGGTAATTTTGCAAATATGTGTATGGTACTACTAATTAAGTCTAAATATATTTAGCTGATAGCAAACAGACAGAAGACACTAGTGACAACTTTTGCAGCATTATGCAGTTTTTCATTTGGTACCATACAAACACTTTCTTGTTCAAGTTATTAATGTAATGTGTCATGTTATTACATTATTATTTGTTCTAAGACTGTCTAGAATAATGAATAGACCTTGGTAGTGTATTGCATTTGTTTCATTCAAATTATAAAAGCTTTATGTATCTTGAGCCTGTGCCCTTTAACAACTATGTAATGTCAGTTTTTGGTGTTTAGATATATATATATATATATATATATATATATATATATATATATATATATATATATATATATATATATATATATAGGCATCCTAGCTGAGAATTGAATCATAGAAGCTCTTGCTGTGAGGCCACAATGCTTTCCACTATACCACCCTGTTCATGCCATACATATGTTAATACTCTCTCTATATAGATAATCCAGATAGATCATGATTTACAAAGTAAGCCTGCTAAGGTTACTGCAGTGACTTATATAATATTATCAAATTCTACACTTACGAACACAAAGAGAAAAAATGCAAAAAGACTAGAAGGTCAGTGGAACCAGTATATATATATATATATATATATATATATATATATATATATATATATATATATATATATATATATATATATATATATGTAGATAGCTAGATAGATACATACATACAGAATCCAGTGTTATTAAAATGTGGACACATTCAAGATCTATGGCAACAGGCAAACCGGCAGTTGTATGGACTAAATGCATAAGGGTATGTTATATGACACAAACTGTAATATCCATCAATTTTCTCTAGTCTTAAAGTAAGAATATAATTGAAATATTGAAAGAGAAACAGCTAAAAACTCTACAAAATTATTTCAGTGTTATCTTCACACTACCACAACCGCAAATGCTAACGTTTTGTTTGCTAACATTTTTTACAGCTTCATTTCATGTTTTCAGTCCAGTCATTCTTTTTAATTTAACTTTTTATTGGGCTGTTGGCTAGTTTCAATGTATTTAATCTAAATTATTTCTAGCTTTGGAACTCTGGCACCCACTACCAGATGGACTGTACACTTGAGAATGAAAAAAAATCCTTACAGTGTCTGTCAATATGCACTGAATGTTGCTTCTTGTTCCCAGTAATTGTGTTCACACATACTTGGATGCTTTTAGTTACCTACACTGCTAGTCCTTCTCCCTGTACCAATAAAAAAAAGAGGTGGCAGTGCTTGTCATTGGCAAGTTAAAACAGAGTTCAGATGGCAAGAAAGGTTGAGCTACTTTTTACCTTCTGTTTTCATCACTGTACCTTCTAGATTAATAACATTTGCACATGCGACTCTCATTTAAGGAAAACATGCTGCTATTTAGCTTTGTAACTTATTTTTCTTTCATTAAAAAAAAAACCTGTATGTGGAAAGTTTCAACCATTCACAAAACTTTTTCTTAATTGAGAAAATGCAATGAGAAGTGACGGTGCCATTCAAAATATTTACATACCAAGACTGCATAATGTAACTTTCCTAATTAAATTACTCAAACTCAGAAACAGAGCAATAGCCATCGCACAAATGATGACTACTAAGCAGCACATTTGAAACTCTAATGCCTCGCATTACTGACTGACTCAATCAATAGTGATTTTCCCAAAGGAAAACAAGTTAGAAAAAGCATAAATATGAAAGAAAATCAGGGAACATCAGGAAATAAAGTAGGCAGACAGCAGTATGCATGTCCCATTAAACAGGACAAGACACAAAGGTACTCACTGTTTTTTTGGGTCCACTTCAAACAAAACCTTTTCCTGCCTTTATGATGCAGAGCAATTATTGGGCTGTTTTTCTCCCTTTCTGTATCCAAGAAAAATAATATAAAAAGGGGGAATTGGAGGCAGCCTGGTTTTTATTCACAGTAGCATGGAAAAAGGAATCACCCAAAAATCACAGGAGCAGACCTTTGAATGACAGAAATTTGACAAGCTGATTGGTTTCTGCGCTGTGATGTCTGACATTACAGTGCAGAAACCAATCGGGTTGTCAGAACAGGACATTATTACTAAGCAATCTACAAGCAGCATTTAAAATATAGCTTAAAAAAAAAATTTTTTTGCAGCACCGCAATTATGTAAGTGGATGTGTTGAGGGCAGCAGGAATGCACATCACCACCTGATATAGCTCTACTGTACATGCTGATATGCACTCAGCAGTGCAGGATGAAAAAAATAAGAATTTATTTTTTCTAATGATAGCACATGTTTAGACCATTTCCAGACAGTCCAAATTGCACTTAAACCTTTGAGCACATTGTGGAGCTAAAGGTATGGAACCAACAAAGTGTTTCCTGACGGTGGCTCTGAAAGTGCTGACCCAGGATTTACACAAGTAGTGCTATAGGTGTAAAAGAGTTAATGTCCAGGACAACTTTATTCCAGGCTTTTGTCCTCTTAGCTTGTTTGGGCCTCCCTTTAACAAACAGACATTTCCTATATGTCCTAAGGACTTCCATGAAGATGCAATTTTCCTCATGGCCGAAGTTGTTCTTTCTCTGCCTTGATCCCTTGTTTTGCATCATTACTGCACATAAAGGCCACAGTCATACATACAAAAACTTTTAATCATCCATCAGGCAACACACCCATGACTATGTGTGCCTTATATCCTCATATAGAAAAGTTAATAGAACCTGCATAATTATATACACACATGCAAAATCTCACTCAACAAAGTAAAGTTGTGCATCATTCACAGCAATAAAGTAATCACTTTTTTAAAACATTTCTTCCCCTCCCCCTACCATTTAATGTATTCATAATACTGTCATTTTTCATTCTTCAGTGACACTAAGAAATCTTCAGTGAAGGACTTATTTATGTTCAGCCCTTCAATTCATCCATACTACTTCACTTCACAATTAAAACACATATATGTGTTCACAATTACCACATAACACCAAATGATTTTATCACTTAGCACTAATCATTTTCTACTACTGCTGCTGTAATGATTTCCCATTTACAAATGATTGCCTTACACTATTCATTATAGCCTTGATAATAACAATAATAATAGTAATAGGAAATGTATATGCTCATGATATCAGTAAAATAAACCTTTCTTGAGTGTAAGTCAATATTTTTACATCATATTACATTTTAATATTGTCACTATTTTTTCCTTCTTTTAAGAAGTCTGCAGTTTCTTAAGACATTTGCCACCTTGCTCGAGTAATTGTAAGTTAATATGGAGGTATTCAACTATTTCACATACATATAGGTCCAATTATACATTTTATATACAAAATTATTCCCGTTTTTGTTTATCTCTGTGAATTGCAGTAATACATGAATTTGTGCACCCTCTTATGGAAGTAATTCATTCTCAGATGCTCATGAACTAGGCTTCAGGTTTATGTGACCACACTGTGGACAGTGGCAGTCTGCAGCACTCCTCAGCAGTCCTCAGCGTGCTGCAGTAATGCAGTTATGCTCAGATATGCTCATATTGAAAAAACAAAATGGAGCACAGCTCTCAACTGTACAGATTTTTCACAGAATGTCCATATTTTTGCCTCAAATTTTGGTCCGTTCCTGCTACAATTTGTGGTTTTCTGACAAATCACTGAGGATTGAAGTCACTAAAAATTAACAAATAATGACATATATTCGAGTTTCAGACTTCATATCTTTCAGAAAATGTATGCTAGCACAAACATTGTTAGTCTATCAGCTTTCTAAGTATATAAGAGCAAAATTTAAAATCTGGCCCTATGTATGGGCTTTTGCCTCTCCCCCATTATTTTAGGCTTTGTGCAGATTTCTTGCATTAAGTGGTATGAAAGGGAATCATATGCTTTATGGTTTGTACAACTAAGATCTGCAATGTCTGCCTAGCTAACATCATCTGTTATACCTTCTCACCTCAGACTACTCAATAGTTAATAAAAGTTGATAATCACACACATAAAAATATTAATCTATGCACCCCCCAGAAAATATTAATGCTGCTACAATGAATGAATAAATGACATTCAGGTGTAATATTCCAAAAAAGATTGCTAAAGCAAGGTACAACAACAGTAGCAATTATAACAAATAAAAAACAAAAATGGTTATTGCATCCTGTTTTATGCACTGTATAAATGAAAGGAGAATATTCCTTAAAGAAACATGTATGTGACACACCATTTTTGGTTAAACCAAACTTGTCAGTAATAACTGTACCTGTTCTAATGCTCCAGCTGGTTAACCGGGTTTATTTAAGGTGGTGTCACACCTGAGAGGAATTAATTCTAAACTTATGAAACACAGCCTGGTCCTACTTCATTTTGGTTCTGGCACTTCTATGCATGGCAACATCTGTTAAGGCACGAGGCTGTGTTGCAAGCTGGTCTGATAAGAAGACCAAAATTATGGTCTACTTTCTCAGTGAGTCATATCTGGGAAAGACTGAGATGGCCACTAGAGGTTCAGATTGGAAAAAGATTGATATCTGGCAGGAGTTGTGTGAACACCTGTAAACTGGAAACTCTGACAGGGATCACCCACTCTGGCCAACAGTGTTGTCACAGGTACAACAACCTATAGAAGTGTAGACTGAACCAGCTGGTCGAGTGAGTTGAACAGGCAGAGGCAAGAAGGTCAGAGCATTATAGTAAGTATTTTTTTCAGGGTGTGGTAATATTTAACATAGGTTAAAAATATAAGAAGATTGTATAACTGAAGGTATTTGCTAAAAGAAATATGTGTACCTGCCGAAATATATATGTAAAGTTATTGCAGTAATGCAAAAGAATACATAAACATATCTGTACATAGAACTGCAAATTAATACAAGTGTATGGAATATTTAAGTGATAGCAATTGTCTGTGTAAATACAAATATTGATATGTAAGAGTAAAATAATAACCTGCATATATATGCCCAAAAATCATAAATATAGATCTGCATGAGTATACTTACAACTACTTATTTGTGTATTTATACAGAAAAAAATGCTTGCATTTCCATATAGTATTGCATTAATTTAGGTAGTATTTTAATTACATGAAGACAGTTTGTTTAGGCCAGGAAATAATTATTAGTAAAGTATATGACAGAATGGCATTTCATTCACAATTATAACTGCATGTACAAGATGGCTGAAATTGGTCAGGCAACCCACCCTAGTCAGAATGGAGGTTGGGAGGGTTGGTTAGAGTTTCAAGTGAATGTCCAGCAAATAATTTAGTGAGAAATGACCAAAATTATTAACTCTCTAGTACTTCTGCGTACAATTTAAACTATCAACTATCAAGCAAACACTTTTCAACAGCTTAGGAAATGAAAACTTCCACTGCTTGTTTCATTTCTCTGTAAGTCTGCATTCCAGCTGAAAAAAATTCAAAGTCTGTTACAAGCAAAGGAATATTAAAAAAATATTCAGCCAGAACTGCATTTGTGTTTATAATTTACAGTGAAGGAAAGATTAGCACAGTATGAGAACTCAGATACTAATATATATTTGAACAAACTCGTAGTAAGCAAATATTGTAATGAATGGACTGGCTTAGAAATAATCGTATAATAAAGGTTAAGGGAAAAAAGTGAAATACAGGTAAACAAGAATTGTTTTATGCCTTTTCTTTATAGCTGAACATCATATCTCCTACGACAGGAAACAGCAGGAGAAGAGTATAAATTGACTAGGTGAGTCTAATGGTAAGCCTGAATAAAGTAATAAACAGCACTATGTGTTTAACTGATTTCATTAATATATGTAACTGAAGCACTAGAGTACATTCATACTGCAAACAAAAGTGAGATATGTCAGTATATAAGTGCAGTATTTCTGTCTTTAACTGCTTCTATTACTATATTTAGAGAAATATAATACAGAATAGTAGCTAAAGCACTGGAGTGCATTCAGTAGATGACAACAAGCAAGCATGACAGATATGTCAATATATAAGTACAATATGCTGTCTTTAAATGATTTTATAAGCTATATGTATTTAGAATGGGTGTTTTTAGTGCAATATTGCAAACAGATGTGTATCAGGTACAAATATCATCACTATGCTTGCATAGTAGACTGAAACATTTACATGTCACTATTACTTGATAGCAAACACTCCCCTTCCGGGTAATTGTAAGCATTTCCCATAAAACTTTCATCCCAAAGTCTGCATAAGCACTTTCCATACAGTTTCAAACTAAAGTCGGCATAAACACCTTATATACATTCTGTTTTAATTCAATAATAATCATTCATAAAAAATGTTTTCAAGTTGGAAACTTAATGTTGTGTAAGATGATGTGTGAATTTATTGTGTGTTTTTTCTCTTTTGCATCCCTCAGTTTTTGGTTTTTGTTATTATAATTATGCATTCCTTTGTCCTTTATTATTTTATTTCTCTCCCAATTATATTCATTTTTTATGAATTCAAAATTCCTTGGACTTATCCAGGCATGTACCTCCCAGGTTAGGAAGTGCTCACCATCTGCCCATCCAGGAATATCTCAGCAGAGTTGGGGATGTGGCACCATTCCTTCAGGTACCCCAGCTTGGCAGGCCACACTGAATGGATGCTTTGGGACATGGTTGAGGACATGCTGGAAGAGGTAGTTGACTGACATATTCAGCCTGTCAAAGTCTCGCTTCAGGATGTTTAAGACAAAATGTCCCAGACTGTGCCAACCACTGTACCACCAAAGGACCCTACCTGTTCAACATCAAGGTCCTCCACCACCCCACCATCTGCCAATGGAAACATTTGAGGCTCTGAGGGCTGGTACTCCTGCTGGGGCTTCTTCAGCCCTTCTTCCCTTATCATTTCACCTACATCCATTACTTATTTTCCACCCAAATTATATAAAAAAATTTTTGAAAAAATAAACAGCATCTATCCTACACCAAAAGCATTGTGTCCCTCCTCTTCCATATTCTCTAGCACAACCTCCTTCATATTTTTCATCTGTGTTCCCCTCTTTGTTGTGTCTCCCCTTTTTCAGGCTTTATCTCCCCTTTTCTATTCTTTAATAAAACAATAAGGGTGTCCAGATAAGGATACTCCATGTAAAACATTAATTCCCTTTATGTTTTTAAATATTAATAACAGGTGCACAGTCTGCCACTTTCCTTAAATGTTTAAGTGTTCTAAGTGTAACTGCATATAACTGCATCTGTCTGCAGTTTCTGAATACATAAGAAGTAATACAAACCCTACTGTTTTCATGTAGTACTTGGTATGTATTAAGCGCTTTACTTAGGTACTTTACGCATTTGCAGTAAGTTGGTATGTTTTTCAAAATGCATTTGCTTTTCCTTATTCAGAGCTAATAACCTGTGCTTAGCTTTGTTGCATATTCATGTGGGGGCATATGCGCTTAACACTTTACTTAAGGTACTGTACGCTTTTGTCATAAGATGGCATATGTTTCAAGATGCCTTTGTTTTTCCTTATTCAGCACCAATAACCTGCACTTAGCTTTTTTGCATATTCATGTAGTGGCGCTCTTCATTAATAAGTACTACATAGCTGCGAACTGCCAAACTATGAATACCGCCTTCAGTCAGCACATACAGTATTCAGTTAAAAAAACTAGCCATAAATTTTTTTTATTTTATTTAACATTTGTTGACCTGAGTAGTCAGACTAGATTCAACAGAGCCTGTTTTCAGTGGAGGCCCAGGGAGAAATGCTCCAGATGCATGTTTTTGGAATGTGGGAGGAAACCAGAGTACCCGGAGGAAACCCACACAAGCACAGGGAGAACATACAAACTCCACACAGAAGGCACCCCCAGCCGAGAATCGAACCAGAGAACCTCTTGCTGTGAGGTGACAATGTTAACCACTGCACCACTGTGCTGCCTGAAAAAAAAGAGAGTTCTTTATAAAGTGAAGCCTTTTCTAATAGAATATAATAATTAGTCTATACCTCAAACCTGTCTTCCTAGTATCTTATATGCCCTATTAATTTTCACTAACCTTCAGTCCTCTCAGTTACCCAACTGGAGCAACTTTATAATAGAATTGCAAAGTCTGCAAGTAATAACAATTAACCAAATGCATCACTGTCTGAAACTTCACTTTATCAGCTGGCAAGCTATGCAATCTACTAGCCTGAGTACTCACAACATGTTCTATACCCCAGACAGATGCCTTGCCATAAACCAGTTACTGAACTGTTATATACTCCTCAGAGAACAACACTCATTAAATAAACATGTAGTACTCACTCAAAAATCTAAATAGCATAATAGTGACTGTTTATACTTTGCATGCACTGCTAAACTGAGAAGCATGTTTCTAACAGATATCAGAAATATCTCATCTTAGCTACAATTTAAAATATCTTTGAAAACATGCCTGCGAATAAAATGTTCCTGCTTTTGTAATAACCTCCATACTAAGATCCCTTCTTATTCGAAATTTTATCATGTCTATAATTTACAACCTCAGTGAAATCATACCTATCACTAGAACAGTCCCGACATTATGACAGCCCTGTTACTATCTCCCCTCCTCCACCAGTCAGCTCAACAAATATCACAAAATCCTTGCACTTTTACTATATATAGTAATATTCCTGTTGATTATAGATCTCAAGTATATTTAACTGTTTGAATATAAAATGCATATACTTCATTTGTTGTGCCTGTGCTAAAAGTAAAGTGGGAGTACATACATACACATAAACAATGCTGAATGTTCTAGTGATGTATGTCACTTTCACATGCTGGGTAGATATACTATTTTCTTCAGATGTGTCTGAGCTTAATATTGTTTTCCCAAATGTTGAATTTTACTGTCTGATTGTTAATGTGCAGCAGCCTTTTAGAGTTCTTGTCTTAATTGCTGGGATTTTATTTATTTTTATATATTTTATTTATTTAAATTTGTTTACCTGGGTAAAACATTGATCAAACAATCACCAGTTACAGGGTCTGCCCAGGTTACATCATAACAAGGGTGCTAGAACCGTAGAGTGAGGGGGAGGGAGTTGGAGGGAGTCCCCCCCTTTTACAGCTTCCCCCCTCTTTTACAGCTCCCCCACTCTTTTACAGCTCCTCCTCTCTTTTACAGTTGCAACTTAATCAACACAGATTTGTCTTTCTTTAAGGACGTGGTTAAAGGAGGATCCATGCGTCACACGCTAACGTGGAAAGCTTGCTTTTCCGTAAGTGTGTAATCAGATGATGCTGGAGTTATGCTGACCTCCCCCAAGTGCTGATCATAATGCCAAGCTGCCATGCTTCCTTACAGTATGGTAAGGAGAGTTTTGCTTTGCTGATACAGTTGCTTCCTGAGCTGATTCATCCCCAAGTGGTTACTTTACATACAGTTTCAGTCCTGAGTGTTTTGTTTACTGCTAAGGAGAGTTTAATTGAGTTATGTGTGTCATCAGTTTTATGATTCCTGACTGGTGTCAGTTATTAGTTTTTTTTAAGGAGAGGTTTTATGAACACTTATTAGTTTTTTAACAGAGTACAGTTATGAACACTAGTTCTTAAGGGACAGTTATTAGTGACTACAACAAGTTATTCAGTTTCTAACTGAGCACTTCTTTGCCGAAACTGAAAACTGATTAAAGCAAATGTTAAGAAGTTATTAGCTCTTCCTTTGTAATGTTATGTTATTGATTAATTTGGTAAGTCCAGTAGTTATAATAAGTGCTTCTTTTCACAATAAACCCAAGAGCACTAGCCTGGAAAATAATTTACTCAAAGTCACACAATATGCAGAAAGACAGTGAGAGACAAAACGAAATACCACAAAAAGAAGCCTGTTAGCAATTTTCAGAAATCCTTAACCTTGTGTGTTATATTGCCAGGCAAGCTACATGTTTTAGCAGTTGATCATTCTTACTAAACTGTGAGATCCTCAGTTTCCATTACCAGATGATCTTCAAGAGCAGAATAAAATGCCCCCAATCTTTGCCCAAGTACCTCCTTTCCCTAAATTTTATCTACATTACGACACACCTTCTAGACCTCTCATTAAGCCTTAAGGTCCCTTCACCTCAGCATTTTTGGCCTACCCACCTCTATCTAGCTGTTAGCTACACAGAGTTTCCTCTACATGTCATCCACCCACCTCAGTACCTTCCTTCTCCCCCTTAGTACTCCGCCCCTTGATTCCATACTGCTGTACCCTGGGTTCCCTGTTCATATCTGAAATACTTACCTCGTGAAACAGACTCCATAGCTGCTTCTCTTAAATCATTTAGCCACTGTTAGGGTTTCTAAGGTGCTTGCTGTTTTATAGTCCCAGGTAACTTAGAACCCCTACTTGCTCTCCCTTCTTTGAAGTCTTTCCCATAGCCCTGATTATCATCATTATGTTTTGTTAATGTGAATACCTGTAACGCATTTATTTATGTGTGTGTGTGTGTGTGTGTGTGTGTGTGTGTGTGTGTGTGTGTGTGTGTGTGTGTGTGTCTGTATATATATATATATATATATATATATATATATATATATATATATATATCTAGAGAGAGGGAGAGTTTGATAACCATCTATCAGAGTGGGTTAAAATATATTTTCAGTGCAGATTTCATGGCTAATAGTATCATGAATTTTAAGAAGTCTAGGAAAAGAACAGACACAACTCCCTTCGTTAAGTTTATTATTAAATTCTGTAACCATCACTAAAACAGATTTTTATGATAAATTATTGGGAAAAGACTGAGAAATGCAGAAAACCTTGAACTATGAGATTTTTCATCATACACTGGGAGAAAAGCTATTATTTCAATTTTCCTTGCATATTTCAAATGCACTTCAAGTTGCCTGTGATGTAATACTGCTTTTAGTACCTTTAAGCTATTGTATTTGTTAACCTGAAAAGTTAGTTGTTTGAAATTTCTGCTTGGTCTGGTGCTATAATCTTGCACTTGTATTTGTAACAGAGGGAGGATTGTGATATAATGCAGAATCTTTGCCACATTTACATATTTTTCATTGCACTTTTGTTGTGAATACATTTACTTGTGATGTCTACCTGATTGGGTATCATAGTCGTGTAGTTTTATTTTGCAATTGTAGCAGTATTGTGAGTTTTGCTGCAGGATCTGTGCAGGTCACTGTACACACAAGTTCCCAAATGCCAAATAACTGGGTCAGTTCTCAAGGGGCATTGTCAATTTGGCAGTTCCCTAGAGTAGATGACTTCCCAAAGGATATGATAATGTATTTGTTGAAGTTTAGTTTCAATTTCTGATTCTGGTACCAGTTATTGATTGGGACAAACCTTCCTGCATGATGGTTAAGTCATTTGGGGATTCAATAACTGCTCCTAGCTTGCAGTCATCTCAAATTTAGTCGGCCAAAGCCCTTTGGTATTTCTTTTTACGTTTTTTTTTACCTTCATCCATTGCTTTGGTGACAAGAGTAAAGCTTAAAATTTGCCCATGATTTTGAGCCTATCACACTTTTTCCCAATTCTTGCCCTATGAGGTTGAGAGATCAGAGCATATGTTTGTCCGTGATTTTGTGTCATATTTTGGTCTGTTCCTCGTATGTGTGATTTCCTGGCAAATTTATGAGGACTTCAAAACTTAAATAATGATAGACATTTGCGTTTCAGACAAACACTGAGCCATATGCTAAATAAACAATATTGTCTCACAATGAAAACAGACTTAGCATGAGCAGTAAACTTCTTTGCCCTTGAAACTCATATTCATTGAAACTGCATGAAAAACCACATTCATTTTGCATCTGGCCTGTGGAGGACTATGCTTATGTCTGAGCTGTTTTCAAACCATAGGCTCCTTACACATTTTTAGGGCCATGCATACATGTATGTGTTCTTTGATTCACCTTCCTGATTGTATTAAATTATATTCCTTGTATAATACAGCACCACTTGTTAGAATGTGCTTTAAATGTGTAGTTTGAACAGTCTTCTAGTAAGCAATGAAACAATATGTATGAACCAATAATGACAAAACTACCCATTTCAGACAATTTCAACCATAAAAGGCCACTCAAACGTATGTCATTACAATCCACCATTATCAGTAAATATGCAAAATCTCTGCAAAAGTAAGTTATATAAATAATTCCACATTAAAGGGATATGCAACTAAAGAAGGTGTTGCTGCTAGCAAACAACTTTATAGTTCATTGTTTCATCTACAAATAAAGTGCCTATTGCCCTTGAAGAATGAATTGCCTGTGATACAGAAAACATGATAAGCTAGTAATATTGCAATAAGGAATGGATAGCAAACTGATAACAGCTTCATAGTTACTAGGTAACTCCTCCAAAGGAGGACATACATAGGACTGCAGCATCCACTCCCTTTAAAGTACAACACAGTACAGTATCAGTGATCCATCTGCATACTGTGGGAGTAGAACCCACAGACTTCTGCATCAAAAGCAAACATACTACCTGCTGTGCTACTAACAAGGCAAACAGTTTAGTATAAGCATCACTAAACTTCTCTTCCCCTGAAGCTCTAAGCTCCTTCTAAAATCCAGTTGACATTCAACTAAATCTCTCAACTTCACAGCACAAGAAATCTGGAAAAGGCAAGAATTTATTGGGGGAGGGGGAGGCCCAATACCAGGGACACATTTTAAATATTCCTTGTATAATCTTAGAAAGTTGCTAAAATAAAGTGTTTTGTGTTACCACGTGTTTCCTGAAAGATAGGAAGACTGAAACTTAAAGGGCTATCATTATTTAGTGTATTCAGTTCTCACTGATTTGCCAGAAAACCACAAATTTTAAGAGAAACATACCAAAAGTATGAACCAAATATTCTGTGAAAAATTGGACATTTGAGAGTTATGGACTCAATTCCCTGAATCACAAATGGTGGTATGGGTAGAGAATGCAGGCTTTTGTTTCTTGCACCTAAGGTACAGGGTTTGAGCGAGGCTAACACTAACCATCAAGGTATAACTAAACACAGACACACACACACACACACACACACACACACACACACACACACACACACACACACACACACACACACACACACACACACACACACACACACCTCTTTCCTTACTTAAAAATCCTACAGAGTGCTTAGAGGAGATGTGTCTGGCATACAAGGCATCCTCCAATCTGACCCAATACTGATGGACCTACTGAACATCAGCAAGTCAAGTGACATCAGAAATACTTAGTCCAGGTATCTAAACTGAATGTTGTGTGGAGAGATGGATATATATCACAGAGGCTACCAATGTTCTGGAGCAGACTATGCATTCAAGTAAAACAAAACTCATCCTTGACCATATTCAAATGCAACTTGGATCTAAGGATGGGCAATAGAAAATGTACTCCAGGATTACACCTTGTGCCACTAATGGATAGAGACAGTTCCTAAATGCTGACTCCCTTACATGGATCCCCTCAAATTATCTATGGTATGATCACAGTTATTCTCACTATGGCTAATATACAATTATTAGCCATACAATAGGTAATACCAATTAGGAAATGTTAATTCAAACACCAAAAGGGAAACTGGCTAAGCTTAAAATGTCCTGCAAGTGAACCTATGTTGTGGTAGTAAATAGTTTTAAAAAATTCCCCATTTAAGATCACTTATTGCCCCTCTCACCCTCCACACCCCTAGTCTTCAACAGCTTCCAGAACCTATGCATCATAATGCAACAAAACAATGTACGGTATACAAATAACAATGGTATTAGGTGTAAGCACAGAAAATCTGACCAGCAATATATATATAGAAGATCTAGTACAACAAATACATGTACAATTGCATAATTGAAATAGAAAAGGGAGAATAGATTTAATGCCGGCGGACAGAAGTGGAGGGAGATACGGGTAGTAATTGCTAGGACAGGAAAGCTAATACAGACTAGTCATCTGACAGAGGGGATTAGCTTATGGGTAGTGGGTTTAGAGCAGTAATGGTGTGGTAAGTAGAATCAAAGTTTTGGATGAATGAGATTGTCACGTGGGTCAGGTATATGGGAAGTAAATGTGCTACCCAGTTTGTACTGCGGAGTTGAAGATATCGGTTTATGTCATATGTCCTTTAGATGGACAGTTGCATTCAAACTGTTTTAATAAGTATTGTTTGAACTGTGACCTAAACAGTGAGTACTTTGTGTGATCAGTTAAATCAGGAGGTAGTGACAGCCATAGTTTTGGGGTCAGTACAGAGGAGCAATGGCTAGTAGAGTGCCGTCTGAGAGTAGGTCATTTCTAGGTAGGGACCAGATCTGGCTTGGCTTCTTAGGTTATTGGAGTAGTTGTAAGCACCCAGTTTATACCCTGTCTAACATACACACACACATATACATTCACAGGCACCCAGGACTCTTTTTTCAAGGAGCGTATGCAAGAGGATGTGCCAAAAAATGATAATCAGGTTGTTGTTTGTCTTTTGGCTTTTCCCAGTTAGGGGTCGCCACAGCGGAACTCCGATCCACTAATGATTGGCAGTAGATTTTCACAAATGCCGAGGTGCCAGCTCGACATCCAACCTTCAACGAAGGCACGCCCATTTACGCATGTCTTTCGAACACCACCAAACCGTGGAGAGGACATGCAGACTCCACACAGAAGGTACTCCCCGCACTCCAGCTGAGAATCGAACGTGAGAACCTCTTGCTGTGAGGCAACAACGCTACTGCTGCACCACCGCGGCATTCAAAAAAAAAAATGATAATCAGGTAATGCTGCTAAAACCAATCAGAGCAGTACTGTTAACACAACACAGAGTATCTATGTTAGGACAAATAAAAGTGTGCTGTAGTATAGCTTTTAACCAATATTAAAAAATATGCATGAGTCAAACCACCACGGTCCAGCCAAATAAATGTCCAAAAGATGTATAAAAAGGCAATTTATTGAAAAAAGGTTAGCACTTTTGCAGGGTTACCGCTTCATCAGACCAAATGCAAAATGAAAGTAAAAAACACATATTTAAAAAAAACACAACCAATCAGTAAGAAACAATTAAAACAGAACCAATTAAAAAACAAAAATGATCTTACATCATCTTCTGTCTAATAAGGCAGGCTTAAGGGAAGTGCCACTGTTAAGGCCTAGAAATTCATAAGCCCTCATAGAGATAATCCATTTCAGTTCACATAATTCAACAGTGTTATTAAAATCACCTCTTCTTTTGCTAGGATGCAGCACTTACAAAACCCTAAACAAAAAAGTACTATGGCCTGGAAAAGATAAGGCATGATTAGCTAGAGCATTAGACATAACCTGATTGCGTATGTTCCCTAAATGCTCAAGAATCCTTTCCCTAAGCTGACATGTGGTCTTACCAAAGTAAAAACCATTACAGGAACAGCATGTAGCAAGATAAACTATGTTCCTACTCCTACATGTTGCCACAAATCTAGGTGTAAAAATACGTCCGGTGACAGGGTGTGTAAAACAGGGATCAGAAGAAATAGCAGAGCAAACTTTACAATTATAACAGGGAAGGGTACCCACCTTCCCTGAGGGAGTGGAACATACAGACCTTGGGCCATAGCATAGAAGCCTTTTAAGTGACATATTATTCCTAAATGTAAAGGAAGGGTGTTCTCCCACTACTCGTCTTACATTATCATCTGCTAAAAGAGCAGGCCAATTTTTTTCTAATGACATTACAGTAATGTTGTATATTATTAGAATACTTAAAAAATATGCTGGGATAACATTCCATGTTACCAGACTGTCCTCTATTCGTAGTGTGATTATTTGAAGAAAAATAAGGAGCACCTCTAGTGTGTCGATTTGATAAAGCAGTCCTCCTAGAGTTATTTATCGAGGTCTGTGAATACCCTCTAACATTAAAGCCATCATCCATTCTATATATAGTCTCTTCAAAAGCCATATCTTTGGTACAAAACCTAGAAACTCTTAGACATTGGCCATTAAGAATGTTAGAAAAAATATGCGGAGGATGCATGCTAGACCGATGGAGTAAACTATTCCTCCAATAGGGTTTCCTATAAAGCTGCTTCTCAAGGGTGCCTTCAGTATTTCTTGATACAGTAACATCTAGGAAGTCAATAGACGTGGAAGAGTAATTTAGACTAAACCTTAAATAGTCTGTAGTACTTTCAAGATATCTGACAAAATTCAAGAGTTCTTCTTCACTACATCCACACAAGAGAAAAATAATATCAACAAATCTAGCGTAGTACTTAATAAAATGTTTATAGGGATGGTCATTACAAACATGCTCATTCTCCCACTGCACCATAGGCAAATTGGCGTAGCTATTGGCGCAGGGGATACCCATGGCCACTCCTGTTTGTTGCAGATAATACTGACCTTCAAACATAAAGAAGTTATTACATAGGATCAAATCTAGCAAAGTACAGATAACAGTAACCAGTTATGCGAGAAATGGCCATGATGAGAAATAAACAACCTTACCGCATCAAGACCCACTTCATTGGGTATAACAGTGAATAAAGTTTTCACATCTAAAGTTGTCAGAAAAACATTGTCAAGTATGACACCATTTGTAGAGGAATACAAACTAGATAGAAAATGTTCAGTGTCCTTTAAAATTGATGGAGACTAAGTACAGATTTAAGTTTTAATTCAACATATTTGGAAAGAGGTTCAGTCACCCAACTGCACCCTGAAACAATGGGGTGGAGTGGGGGCTTGTGACTGTCCTTATGAATTTTAGGCAACCCATGAATTGTAGGAATAAGAGGATTCTCAACGATCAAAGACTCATACAAATCATAGTCAATAAGACCACACATCAATAGATCATATAGATCATTCTTCACATTAATAATGCACCTATTTACATCTTTCTCTAGAATCTTCTTATAAGTACAAACATCATTTAACATAGTATACATGCTAGTTAAATAATCAGATCTATTCAGTACAACAATTGCATCTCCTTTATCAGCAGGTCTAATACTGATAGAGGTTTCAGTTCGTAGTTTTTTGCAAAGCATTATTTTCATCAGTGATTAAATTGCAAAAATTTGGCTTAAACATTCCTAAAGAGGCAAAGATATAATTTTCACACAGTTTAACAAAATACTCAATAGATGCTGTTGGAGGAATAGTTTACTCCATCAGTCTAGCATGCATCCTTTGCATATTTTTTTAACATTCTTAATGGCCAATGTCTAAGAGCTTCTAAGCTTTGTACCAACGATATGGCTTTTGAAGAGACTATATATAGAATGGGTGATGGCTTTAACATTAGAGGGTATTCACAGACCTCAATAATATGCCTTCAGCATAAAAACAATGGCTCTCTCTCCTCTGCTACTTTCCTAGACCTATCTAAAGCATTTGACATGGTCCCACATAAACAACTCATCTCTGTCCTCAATAACCTATCCTTCTCTCAATCAGTCACCAACTGGTTTCAGATTTACCTGTCTGACCACCAACAATCCATTGTATGTCAGAATGACATATCTCCCCAACTACCTGTCTCTATAGGGGTTCCCTAAGGATCCATCCTTGGACCCCTACTCTTCTCTATTTTCACCAATAATCTAGCCTCTGCCACCAAACATGGCACACTCATACAATACGCAGATGACTCAACCATCATCTGCTCAGCCCAGACCCTACCCAAACTGCAAAAAGTCACACAAGAAGCCTTTTCCTCTGTTGAAACTTGGTTATCCGATGTCCAATTAATACTCAACCCAAACAAAGCTAAACTACTCATCTTCCAGCCCACCAAACATACTCAAAACAACTGTCACTTTAACATCACAGCAAAAGACAACACTATACACCCAACAGAGCACAACAAATTGCTAGGAGTTGAAACAGACAATAAACTAAAATTTGACATTCACATATCCATGACCATAAAAAAAGTCCACAAAAAACTAGGAGCGTTATACAGAAATAAGCAACTTCTCACCAAAGCAGCAAAGATTTCAGTAGCAAATTCCCACCTTATCTCCACCCTACTTTATGCCTCTCCAATGTAGACCAACCTAAGGCAATGCAATCTAAATAAGCTCAAGACCTGCTACAACAAAATTGCGAAATTCGCCACAGGGGCATCCTACCATAGTCAACACTGCCTCTCCCTTGCTGAACTGGGCTGGCTTGAACTCCCTCACCTCCTTCAATAGTATCAACTCGCACTTGCCCACAAACTAGTAAACCATCAACTAAAAGTCCCATCCCACCAGAATCTACTCCAACCCTATCGCACCACCAGACCACTAAGATCCAGCAACAAAAATCACTTACAAGTCACTAAAGCCAATAACAATGCTGGAGAAGCAGTATTCCCTTGCACCATAGCCAAATTATGGAACTCCCTCCCACCCACAATTGCCTCTGTACCTTCATGCACCCACTTCAAAACTTTACTAAAAGCGCACCTAAAAACATGCTGGTTATGCCCTTGCAACTCCCCCTCTAATATCACCCACCCCATCCACCCACTGCCTTTCTTTCCACCCCACTAACTACTTTTATTATAGCAAGCTCGGATGCTCATAAGCCTAGCTATTTATTATACAGCAGAAACTTCTTATTGTAACAATTATTAATGTCTGTTATGTACTTCGCAGATGATAAAGATTCTAGTTGTCTACTGATGTACTATGTGCTTCATCTGTAACTATGTTTGTAATTTTTAATTGCTATGTTGATCAAATGGTTAATTGCTATGTAAATCCAATGTAACTACTGTCTGTATATTTTAACTGTGGAGCTTTTCTCCCCGGGCCTCCGCTGAAAATGGACCAATGTCCAGTCGGACACTCCTGGTCAACAAATGTAAATAAATAAATAAATAAACAAAAATAAAAAATAACTCTAGGAGGACTGCTTTATCGAATCGAAGCACTGAAGGTGCTCCTTATTTTTCTTCAAATAATCACACTACGAATAGAGGACAATCTGGTAACATGGAATGTTCTCCCAGGATATTTTTAGTATTCTAATAATATACAGCATTACTGTAATGTCATTAGAAAAAATTGGCTTTTTTTTTAGTAGATGATAATGTAAGACACGTAGTGGGAGAACACCCTTCCTTTACATTTAGGAATAATATGTTACTTAAAAGGCTTCTATGCTATGGCCCAAGGTCTGTATGTTCCACACCCTCAGGGAAAGTGGGTACCCTTGCCTGTTATAATTGTAAAGCTTGTTCTGCTATCTCTCGTGATCCCTGTTTTACACACCCTGTCACCAGACATATTTTTGCACCTAAATTTGTGGCAAAATGTAGGAGTATGAACATAGTTTATCTTGCTACATGTTGTTCCTGTAATGGTTTTTACATTGGTAAGACCACACGTCAGCTTAGGGAAAGGATTCTTGAGCATTTAGGGAACATACGCAATCAGGTTATATCTAATGCTCTAGCTAATCATGCCTTATCTTTCCCAAGCCATAGTACTTTTTTGTTTAGGGTTTTGCAAGTGCTGCATCCTAGCAAAAGAAGAGGTGATTTTAATAACACTGTTGAATTATGTGAACTGAAATGGATTATCTCTATGAGGGCTTATGAATTTCCAGGTCTTAACAGTGGCACTTCCCTTAAGCCTGCCTTATTAGGCAGAAGATGATGTAAGATCATTTTTGTTTTTTAATTGGTTCTGTTTTGTTTCTTACTGATTGGTTGTGTTTTTTTTAAATATGTGGTTTTTACTTTCATTTTGCATTTGGTCTGATGAAGCGGTAACCATGCGAAAGGGCTAACCTTTTTCCAATAATGTGTTTGCCTTTTTATACATCTTTTGGACATTTATTTGGCTGGACAGTGATGGTCTGACTCACTTATACATATTTTTTGAATTTGCTGTTTTTGTCTGTGAGTCTCCTTTAGCGGTGGGATAGCTTATATATACATTTTTTAACCAATATGTAAGGATATATGGCATCTCCAGTGGCATAGAGGGACAAAGCAATAACTATGGCTCAGTCAACCTGGGTTTGACTAGTGGCTCAGGTGACTGATGGAGCAGCAGGGAGGGATCAGCATATCTGTACTAAGGGGGAAGGGGGAAGTTTTGATTATGATGATCCCTTAGGGGAGGTGTAGCTCTAAAAGGGGAGTTGTCCTCAAACATAGTCAACAAATATGGGAAGCAAAACAGGAATGTGGGTAGGGCATATAAATAAAACTACCCCCCTCCCCCAAAATGGCAGAAGTGATCGCCAAGCCACCAGAATACCCTTAGGATCCACAACTAGCTTCAGCACTATTGAAGTTTGTCTGGGGGGGGGCCCAGCATGGATGTGGGGCACTGGGAGCCAAACTGATAACATGATGTCCCAAACAAGATGAAAAATAAATATATAAAAAAATATGTAAGGATCTATCATCTTCTTGTTTTTAAGTACTGCAAGGAAGCTTAAAACTGACACTGGTTGTTTCCTTTTCTTTCATTTTTTTTATCTTACTAGTGAGTGTCAAAAAGTTGGTATATGTTTGTTTGTTTGCTCTATGGCTCATTTATTTAAAGCCATGATTTGTTGTTCCTATCTTACAATGAGTTGTCCCTGTAGATAATTTATCCCTTTAGCACTAGTGACCAGTGGAGGTTTATTATTTTCAATGCCCATTTTATCATCCAAGATCATACTATAATAATTAAACAATTATTAAAAAATGAGATCAGACATATATGTAGGAGAGCATTATAACAGTATATAGAGAGAGATGACATGATTAGAAAGATGTTTTCCTATTTTTTTAATGGAAACACTGCTGATTGAAAAGAAAAACATGTCAGTGTTATGGGTCACTGTGTAGAATAATGATTAATGATTAAGTTGTCAAACTGCTAATCTGAATAGCAGGGTTTGAATCCCATCAGTGTCATACCTTCACATTTTATAGCCACAATCAATAACATAATTTCCTTTTGCTTTCAGCTCTTCTTAATAAAAGAGAATTAATTTTTCTATGTGGAACTATGTAATTACAGAAAAATGCAACAAAATTTCCCACATTAATTACAAATAACGCAGGCTTAACATTTGATCAATATTTTTCTATATTCCTGCTAACACATTTTAGATAGTGAATCACTTACTTACTTTGCACTGCCATATATAGACCTCAGAAGTCATAGTATAATAGGATATAATTAAAGATATTGATAATGTTTGGACTCTGGTATTACAAGAGTTTGCAGTAAGTGCTTAGTTCAATTTATGTTCATTATAGCTTTAAACTCAAAGTACTAAAAAACACAAAATAATTTTCTATGCAACAGTGGGATAGTGCAGTTCTTTTGGAGACCATTGACTCATTTTGATGCAGCACATTCTTGTTAAAATATTTGACCACTGCAGGATGAAATTCTAAATGGAAAACAATGTGATAATCAGTAAGTGGCAGCAAGGTCACTATAATCTGAGTTCTGGGCATTAATACCGAAATGCAATTTAACCCTAAGATTTGAGCAGCTGCACTAATAATATAAGAAATACAACCAAACTTGAAACACAAACAATGTCTTTGACATCATCAGGGTCTAATTATGCAAAACAATAAATAAATAAATGTTGAAGTTATGCTCTGCTGAACCAAAAATGAGATATGTGCTACTCTAAAATTTGAAAACTAGGGTAAGGTTTCTTTGTGCCTGGTAGTTTATTAATTGCATTTAACAGAGGAAGTGCTAAATCACCGTCATCAACCCTCTTTTTCTCATTTTCTACAGGGGGTCGGAGTGTCATGTCAACTGTTGCCATCTCCTTCTCTAGATTCAGTGTCACTCTCCTATCTTCTTCAACAGTCATGCCTGACTTTCACAAATTTTCTCACACAATCCATCCATTTCTCTGCTGGTCTGCCCCCTTTGACCTGTTTGCTTATGAAGTCCATCACCAGTATGACAGCAGTGGGATCAGAGCTGAACCCTGCTGCACACCCACTCCCACTGGGAGCCCATCTGTGAGACTGAACACTGTTCATACTTGAGTCATTGGATCCTTGTACATAGCCTACACTAATTCTACCAGTGTTTATGGGACTTCCAACCACCACAGGGCTGTCCAAATCAGCTTTCTTAGGATCTTGTCATATGCTTTCTCCAAATCTGGCATTGCCCAGTTCGACTTTTCCTTATAAAAACACGAACACATGCCCAACAGAGCAAGCAACACTGAACGAAATATAAAAAATAAAAAATAATGCCACCAAAACACTCATAGTTCCACAGATTCAATAGGAAGAACTTTAGTGTTGTCAGACTCAGCACTTTCACCCTCTGCTCGAGTTTTCCTTATCACTAGTTTCTTATCAACTATCTTTTGCTTAAGTAAGCAGGATATTTGAATGAGTGTTCAAACAAATGTTATATTTGTTGTTGTCACCCCTGAATGCAAGAAAATCAGTTCCTTGAGCTCCCCCATCTTACACAATGAAGTTCAAGCCAACTGTCCTCTACAAGAGAGAGACCTTTAAATTTTATAATTGTATAATTAAATTTGTAACTAATAAAGTAAGAATTCTTATAGTTAGCTAGCGTGGTTCTTCAAATTTAATTATATTAATGCAGAGTTATCCTTTTTGTGTATAAAATCACAGAACTCCGTGTTTTTACATTTCTGAAGCCATTGCCTCAGAATATCCCTGTGAATGATAACAATAAAAATAGCTCTTCAAGGAAATAATTCAGCTACAGTTACATATGAATTTCACCAGGAAGTAATGATTGCGCTTGCTACTGATAATAATGAATTTGTTTTACCTTTAGTATTTACTCTTTGCCTTTTAAGTATAAATAAATACCACACCAAGATTTATTTTAAAATATCAGACAGCTGTGTCTTTTGTATGCACCACGCATCTGTCAGAAACAACACCATCAACATTAAATTGTCGCATACAAAACACAATGTTCCTGGTCTCTTCCTTCAATCAAATTATCAGCAGGGTTGCTGTATACATCGTGTTCATTTTTACTGACCCATTCACTGAAATTCAATTACACCTACTTTCATACAAGTAAGTGGTATTGCCTGAATTTAATTCAGACATTTTCACCATTAATGGCTTGTGCAATGGTAAAAAGAATGTCGAAGACTAATCAGAGTGTCTATTAGTCACCAGTGATCGAGAAAGCAGACAGAAAGGAATTGATACAATTTGTGTGACTCAGAATTAAACCTACTGAGGCTTTGTATTGCTTGAACAGCCACTAAAGTTTATGAAATATGGACATACAGCAGGAGACCTCACTAGCATTGACTGATTCTTTAAAATGCCTTTCTTAAATGAATGTCTTTGAACTCATTTTTGTATTTGTGAAATGATGAGGCTGCCCACATAACTTGACATAAGTGGTGTTTTAGATCCTTAGGTAACCTGGACATGTTCAGTCAAAGTAATAGAAAGTCCAGTTCAAAAAATAAGTAATGACCTCTGTCCCTTTGTTGACAGTAGAACCTTCCTTCCTGTGTTTTTTTATTAGCACCTCAGCAATCTATATCCTCATCTCATTCATCCTATTAATTGCTGTGCTGTACAATAGCACAGTGTTTCTACATGAGTTTAGTTTGTCCTGCTTCTACCCTGCTCCAAAAAAAGGAGAAGGGATGATATAGGTGACAACGTACGGGGCACAAGCAGAGAGGAGTGATATAGGTGACAAATTGTATGGCATTGCAGGGACAGGAAATGTGACCGGTGTTTAAAAAATCTCCTGAGGATGTATGCAGTGATGAGTGATTTGGTCACTGCTGTAGATGGCTATGCTAAGAAACACTTTGTTAACAAACATATATTCACTTTTGGGATAATGAAGCTCGTTAGGTGTGCTGTCCATAAAAACGTGTGAATGTATTGGTAATATTTTTACTTATGTATTGTAGAAGTATTTTGTCAACCAGTCTAGTCTAAACTTGAAATAGGTTTTAGGAAAGGAAATGCAAGAGTTGCAATTATTAAAAATGTAAATATATATCTGCAGCAACTTTATCAGTTTATCCGTATAGACTGAATAAATGAGAGCCAGAGTAAGACACCTGATAACTATGGCATCAGCTGTGTCATGGCCTTATGTAATAATGCAGCTTTCCTATTATGAAGCATTGCAAATCCACAATAATGTCTGAAAATATCTTTCTTCCTCACACAAGTGTGAACAGGAAACCATTAACCTTAGGTTGTAATCTCAGCAAAGAAGTGGACTTCTACTTTACCGTTTACATAAACCCTGTGATGCTACAACAGAAATACTACATGATATCTAGCTGTGACTGCTTGACTAAAGTCCTGCTTAAAGCCTGATTTTTACTTATCCATAATGGAGAAAATGGAAACCATAACATTATGATCAAGTAAATTGCTCTGAGACAGAATATGCTTTGAGCCACTAGATTCTGGTCACAGAAATATATCAAAATAATGCACTTATAATGGACAGCTCTGGCCATTAACATCTTGCTTGGTCAAGCATGGGAATATTGATGAAATGATGACACCTGACCAAAATAGGTTATAAGAATCAGTGTGAGTTACAGAAGTTTGCAGAAACATAATAAGACACTGCAAAACCATTCTTTTCTTATAGGAGTATTTTATAGCTAGCCAGCAAAAAACATGGGTCTCTGTTGCGGATATACCACAGAGTTAACTTTATTTGTAATAAACAATTAGAAAGAAGGTTAGTAAAATTCCTTTATAAAAGCCCAACTCATAAGAAACAAAATTCAGAAAAACATTTCTGAACAAATAGATTCATATTAGGAAGGGTATGTTATTGTGTTAAGACTACAGACACAAACCAAGTCCATATATGGGTGTGTGTGTGTGTGTGTGTGTGTGTGTGTGTGTGTGTGTGTGTGTGTGTGTGTGTGTGTGTGAGCGTGCGCATGTGCATGTGTGTGTGTGTGTGTGTGTGTGTGTGTGTGTGTGTGTGTGTGTGTGTGTGTGTGTGTGTATGAATGTCTGTATATGTTTTTGTGTGTATAGAGATGTTTATGGGTATATGTACATCATTGTTTTATATCCTTTGTGGACTTTGTAAATCAATGTTTTTTTTTTAACTATTTGAGTTTATTCGTTTCTTGATCAATATGTAGTGACTTCAATGAGTGGTTAGGCTAAGACATATATATATATATATATATATGTGTGTGTGTGTGTGTGTGTGCATATATACACACACACACACACACACACACACACACACACACACACACACACACACACACACACACACACACACAATCTACATATATAGAAGGACATTTTGCTAACAGTGCTGTGACTCCAACCAATTTAATTTCAAGAAAGGCAGATTAAACTGGCTGACGTCTTTGAAAGAGTTACTGGGTACTAGATGAAAGCAAATTGGTACATACTGCCCTCATGAACTTGGCAAATGGATTTAACATTATCCCTCTTTCTGGAATCATTGATAACCAAACCCAACTAAAAATCAATTCCTATGTAACTCAGTGGTTAGTGACTTGGTTTACAGCCAAGCCAATTTTATTAGGATAGGTGGCATAGTTCCCTCAAAAAGACCCATTAAGCATGGCATCCCACAAGGGCTCACTCTGAAACTGTTACTTTTTGGCTTATACTTTACAAGCAGACATTAAAGTCAACAGAGAGGGTCGCTGGTTGACCAAGTTTATTGATGGCTGAAAAAACGGAGTTGTCATTAACCCCACAAATGACACACACATTCTCCAGGTGGGTTTAACCAATGCAAATTCATGGTGTATAAACATTGGACCAAAGCTGAATTCTAAAAAATGCAGCAATTTACTCTATGCCAAAAATGAATGACCCTATAATTACCACATAACTGGCACTCCCCTCAAAGGTGACAATGTGTCATCTGTAATTAGAAAATCCTTTACCTAGCCCAGTTAATTATTAAAGTTATATCCTTCATGTGGTCTATATTAAAATCGCGAAGAGGACTTACATCGAATTCCTCTTCAGTGACACATAAAGAACAAAGTCTGAAAATAGCATAGGCTCAGGCCAGCGATTTTTTTTCCTAGGGAAAAAAGTTGCTTGGCCTGAGCCATAGCATTGCCCTTTACCCCACTGTATTGTGATCAGGGAGTTGTTATATTTAGTTGGGAGGGGGGGGAGTGGTGGGTGAAGCCCCCCACTTAGTTATGTTTTAAATAGTGTGTGTGTTTGGTACTAGCGATTTCTGACCGTTCGCGGTTTAGTGCATTTGGTGTTTATGTGTCAGTGAAGAGGCATTCAATGTAATGCCTCTTCACGATTTTAATATAGACCCAGAAATTATAGCCCCCACTTCATCCTTATTGCAGTCATAATTGAATATAATATCCTCCTTAATATGCATCTATCCAAGCAAATTGTTCTGCCAGAAAAAATACAGCATTTTTTCACCCCCACCAAATAAAATCACAGGTATCAGCACACTAGGGTACACAAAATATCTAAAAGCTCTACTACTCAGTTCTGTCTACTAAGGCTGCAATGACCCAAAGCTGCTTTGATGCAATGTAAATAAGACCTACTGGGAAACAATTACCTCTACCAAAGGATCCCTTACATTTGGAATAAGGTACTTTTCCATATCAACAAAACAAGTCTATGTCTCTCTTTAAATCTGAACTGGTTGACTGGATGAGTAATCATAAATTCACCCTTGGTCAGGCTCCTCAGTCTTTTTTGGCCATGGGTAGTAGCTAAACTGCAATGGCTAGACTCCAGATAATCTTTGTGATTGATTACTTAGTATGAAACTATGAAATCATGAGTCTATGAACCCACTGCCATATTTAAAACATTTATTTTCCAGGGGGGCAAGCTCCTCAGTACCCCTACACCCTCCAGATTTATATATACCAATTCCATAGTTTCACAGCATTAGGGAAAAGAAAATTTCAACAAAAGAGCACCCAGCAGTCCCAAGCATTCACTTCATGAATTGTCATGTATTTGAGAGGTTAAGGTTTAATGAAGAAATCTAATCTCTTTCTCTCTGTGCAGAAAATGGTTAGCACTCACATCCTCTGGGGAATGAATATCCCAAAGTGCTCTTTTTTGGGAAAAAACATAGTTTCATGAAACCGCTGTGTGGTCAGACGTCAATAGTCAGAGCAAAGGACTAGGTTAAAAAAAGTTTAAACCACTGGAAGAAAATAAAGCCTTGTATGATCATTCCCTATTGCAAACGTTTGACTGCATTGCTTATTTTAGTACTGCTGTACATAGACTGCTTAGCAGTACAATGTATAAGAAGACTTAAAGACTTCCCTAATATGTGATTAAACCCTAGTATCTATATTGATTATGTCTAGGGCCACTAACTTATTAAAAATAAAATACAACAAATGGAGACTGAATGCCAATTGCTAAACTTTAACAAACCCACAAGTAAAATATACTTACAATGTATGTTTTCATCCTGAACAATTAGGACTCCATCAGAGCTAAATGTTTTTTTTTGTTCTGTAAAACATACTTTTTTGTAAAAAGTGATCAAAGTTAAAAATAAGTGACCACTGAGGACATGAATGGGATACTGTGAATGCCAAGAAGATCTAGAGCTGTGGAACTATGAAGCAAGAGATGGTTCTGTACCTGACTGTACCCTCATTCATAAATGGGATTGATGCAAGCAGTTTTCAAAAGCCAAGTGATGTGAGGCTATTTAGTTAAATTCTGGTTTGATAAAAATGGAAGAGAGGTGACTGATCAAGTTACGCTTTCCCAATCCTAGGGACTGAAGTGCTGAACATAGGAAATATCTGAATTGCTCTTTTTTCACCTCCAGTATAAGGTAAGACTTCTTCAAATCCAGGAAATAAGAATGCAAAGAATAAAACAAATATATAATATAAAAATAATGGTAAAACAAGGAGGCTAGCTAAACATACAACAGAATGTGGAGTCATGCAAAGACAAGGTAAAGCTATTGGAAACCAGATTACAGATCACACACCAATGTAAGACATATCAACAATAATCAACAAATAATAAATGCAAAATAAGACATTTAATATCAGTCTGTTCGGTGTGAACCAGGGAAAATACTGGCAAAAATAGGAATTGCTATGTGAGTAAGGATCTCTAAACCAACTGATGAGTAGCAAACAAAAGGAAATAACATATAAACAGAAGACTCATGGCAATTTAGAATTAAAACATTTTTTAGAGATGGAGGACTGATAAATAATCCTTTCCAACCACAAACCATGCAGCAGATACAACACAATTATAATAATGGCAAAGCCAATAATATGCAGTTACAATCAGTTGAACATACAGCCTGGACAGAAAACTGTGGATGAAACCTATGGTTAATTTAGAATTGAGCCTTCAGTTTAGGAATAAAAAGTAATCCTTGCTGAGGAGAAAGGTTGTCCAAGAGAAGAGTCCAACCTGAGGGCTGAGAGGATAGGTCTACATCCATGAAAAGGTCAATGAGTCTGAAAGTAGGATGAAGATAACCCAAAAAAGGAGTGAACCTTTTTGGTAAGCCAGTGAGTGTATTACCTTCCTTGATTGAAAATTTGGTGGTTTAACTGGTGGAGTTTAGGACACAATTAATGGAAGTAGATTTGTTATATTCTAGGTAGTGGCAGGTACTGAATCACATTTGCAACTCTAATTGCTTTTTCTCAGCAAGGACATTAGCATCCCCTATTCCAGGAGTGGGATAGGTTGAGTCCAAAACATGGAAGGAGAACTTAAAAAAAGTCTTACAGAAAATGTTATGTTTGTATGGCACTTTGTATCCTGGTTTTATTCCCATAGCATGGAGATGCTCATAAACACTCTGGTGTTGGGTTCTGTAACACAAGTATTCAAATTCTACATCCATATAGTAGTCAAGATGAAAATATTGGGAAAGATTAGGTAACAGGTATGAAATATAAACTGAAATAGAGTGTACAGAATATACCGTTACATTCCTTTAATTTGTGAAAAATAGACTTAAAAATAGGCTGTAACTCTGATTTTGAAAATATGTGCCTTGAGCACACAGTGTGACCAATGATACAAGCATGTAATTGCACGCTGAAAATTAAAATAAATCATACCAGTGAAAGGAACAGGTGCATTAACCAAAGCCATCACCATCTGTGGAATAAACTACAGTTGAAGTTAAAGCTGTGTGACTTCATAACTACCTTCAGAAATAATTTAGATGATCTCATGGATATGTGTGACCTCCTTCATGGTATAAATATGCCACACTTCTTGATGACAAATAGGTGACAAACTTGTTCTGTGAGCCTATGACTCTTTAAACATTCAATGTAAGATATATGTAATAAAATAAAGAAATCTGGTTTGGAAACTTACAAAGTAGGATCAATGCAATTGCTAGGATTTATTAATGATAACCAGCTCCAGTTTGTCCTCCATACAAATTCTGTCTTTCCGAAAAGCAATACAAACTAGGAAATATTTGCAGAGTCATAAAATTTTGTCTCTGCGATGCAAGACAGGACACTGCAACAAAGTACTGACCACCTGCATTGCTTTACTCATCACATATGTCCACTAATCTACAGCCAGCTCTTTGCTCAGATGTTATAATACATTCCATACTCATGACATATGTCCACTAATCTGCAGCCAGCTCTAAGCTCAGATATTACAGTACATTCCATACTCATCATATATGTCCACTAATATGCAGCCACCTCTAAGCTCAGGTGTTATACTACATTCCACTCATTACATATGCCCACTACTCTACAGCCAGCTCTAAGCTCAGGTGCTATACTACATTCCATACTCATCACATATGCCCACTAATCTACAGCCAGTTCTAAGTTCAGATATTATACTACATTCCATACTCATGACATATGTCCACGAATCTGCAGCCAGTTCTAAGCTCAGATGTTACACTACATTCCATACTCATCACATATGTCCACTAATATGCAGCCACCTCTAAGTTCAGGTGTTATACTACATTCCATACTCATCACATATGTCCACTAATATGCAGCCACCTCTAAGCTCAGGTGTTATACTACATTCCATACTCATCACATATGCCCTCTAATCTACAGCCAGCTCTAAGCTCAGGTGTTATACTACATTCCATACTCATCACATATGCCCACTATACAGCCAGCTCTAAGCTCAGGTGTTATACTACATTCCATACTCATCACATATGCCCACTAATCTACAGCCAGCTCTAAGCTCAGATGATATACTACATTCCATACTCATGACATATGTCCACTAATCTGCAGCCAGCTCTAAGCTCAATGTTATAGTACATTCCATTGTATTTTCTTGAAGACTATCTAATTTACCCTTAAAATGCATTCAGTATTGTAACTCTCCTTCATCATTAATTTCCACCTGATCTTTGCTCCACCAGCTCCATGATCTCCTGAATTACCTCTGTGGATTTTTTCTGTACAACTCATTAAATTAGTCCATTTCATGGGTCTACAGTCCTGTTTGTAAAAAATGTACTTCTGAAGACCTAAGTAATCATAGTAATCCTGATACCCCACCTGCTCTGTCCTTCCTATTCTCCCTGACCTGATGTTTTTGTACCAATATCATTTTCCTAGGTCTCTTGTAGTCTAAAGTGGGGGGAGCACCAGTTTCTCCAGTCTCTGGTTATATTCTTACTTCTCCATCCCACAGATCCTTTCTCTACATTCCTTCCAGCAGCCTGGCCTCTCTTTCCTTATATGGCCTCTAGAAGTGCAAGCAGTACTCAAGGTGTAATTGGACCAGAGACCTCTGGAGTGAAGCCATTACATCTTCACTTCTTTGCTTTTGTACAATATACCCCTGAGCTAACACAGCAGCATTCAGTCTGCTCCTGCAACTGCCCCTCATGCATCTCCTTTTAGTGCAATTCAGATATAATAAGTACCCTACACCCATTCCTTGTCTTTGCTAACAGTTCCACTCTCCACAGCTGGTACTTTGCACCAGGTTTCGTGTGCCCAAGTTCAATAGTTTCCACTTGTTTGCATTTAACAACTGCCAACTTTTGACCCAGTTAGTTGGCCCTTTCAAATGTTTCCCTAGACTCTTCCAGTCATTCTTGACCTCTGCCTTTATCTTTACATCCTCAACAAACTGGCTGAAATGGCAATCTGTTCTCTTTGATGTGCCTGAGACACAAAGAAGACGAGCACTAGATGCAGGAAAAGGCCTTACACTACTCCACTAGCCACTTTTCTATTTCATGATATTGTCCTTCTCGCCGCTACCATTTGTTTCTAACCATTCAATCATGTGTTGTCCAGTTATTCAGCCTTGGCCCTACTCCAATTCTCTCCACTTTTGCTGTCAAACTCTTGGGTGGGACTGAGTCAAAGACATCACAGAAGTGGAGATAGTCTATATCTCCTGGTACGGCCCTGCCATGCTCACCTTTAACCTGGTTTTAAAATTGGAACAGGTTTGACTATCAGCCTCTCTGACTATGAACATGCATTGTTTTTGTCCTGGAGATCATTGTGCCTGAGAAGGGTTGTAGGATGCACACTGTGGGACAGACGAAGAAATGAGGACATATGAGCAGAAGCCAAGGTAGCACAAATTGCAGAAAAGATCAAAGAGAACAGATTGCGGTAGTGTGGAAACGTGCAGAAAAGCAGAAGATAATCTGTTCAGGAAGATTTGGGACAGACAGGAAGTAGGTAAGAGGAAGTGAGGACATTCAGCAAAGAGGTGGAGGGATTGTGTGAAAGAAGATCTGAGACAGTCAGTCATGAGTGTTGAAGAAGGCAGGACTGCGGCACTGAATCGAGAGAATTGGCGACAGTTAACATGATACCCTGACCCCATGTAGACAAAATGGGAAAAATGGGGGCTGATGATGATGATGATGATCATTGTCTGCTGTACACACCACCGGTATTTCCCTCAGAAATTTCTGCATAACTTTGTCAGTACTGTTAAGCGAGCAGGTTTGTAGTTCCTCACATTTTTCTTGAACCTCTCTCTGTTAAGCGAGCAGGTTTGTAGTTCCTCACATTTTTCCTGAACCTCTCCCCTCATACAAGAATACCACATTTGTTGACTTCCAGTCCTCCCTTATGCACTTGCCAATGATCTGCTAAAGATCTATGTCTGGGCATCTACCAACATATTGGCCAGATTTCTGTGGACTCTGGGACTCAGCCCATCTATTTCTTCTCAATGTTTGCCAGTTTACTCTCCATTTCCCCTCTCTCTCTCTATCACTCTCTCCTGTTACCTGTCCCGTATTCTCTCAGTTTTGCCCTGCCTCTCTCTCTCAGTATGGTACTCTCCTATTGCTTTCTTTGTAAAAATTAAAGCAAAAGATTCATTCATTACTTCTGCTTTTTCTCAGTCTTCTGTCATCTCCTACTTTCTATATGTACCTAAACGTCCCCTCTTTCCTTTGAGTCCTTATGCTAACCCCCATCAACTTCTGTCTTTGCTATCCTTATTACCGTTATTTCTGATTTCTTTCCATTAGCCTTTTTATACTGTACCTCTTCCTCCATTCCACCCCATCCCCTACTTTTCATCTTTTATAGGTATTATCATTTGTACGCATTGCTAGCGTCATGTGCTTATGTAGCTAAACCCTACTTCTTCTCTTTCTGCCCTTCTTCGGTCTTGTCCAGACCACTTAGTACTCTATGCCTAATCAATTCTCACAGCGTGTTTACATCTTCAATTTGCAGTTTACTTAAAACTTCCATGCTGACCCCTTGATCTGTTTTTCCTGCACAGTATAAACTAACCTACTAAAATTCTGCACTAATTTCTTTGCCTTTATGTTCTTACAGTGGTAATGATCACTTTTGTCAATTGTGCCTTAACCTGAACATTCATTACACCATTTGCATTGGTTAGAACAAGTTTATCCTTTTTCTTAACTCAAGCACCAGATGGGTGAACCCTTAATTGTTCAAAATCTCAGGCAACTCCAACTCCATCTTTAATCTGGGCACACAGTTGGCTCCTGGCATATTCAGATCCCCACATGAGTATCACCTTCTTAGTTCTACCTCACTCCTTTATTCTCTCCTTCATCTGTCATCGTCCTCCTTTGATTTATCTGGGTAATGATGCCCTATATCAATCTACCAGATTTTCCTTTCCCCTAATTTAACTGTTAAGGCACTTAATGTAAGTCCTGGCATTGACTGCTTCCTTACCCCATTCTTGAATTGTGTTCTTCCTATTCTCTTGCCTAACATTTATCAGTAGCCTTAATGTAGATTGATATTCCATCTCCATTTTCTCTTCTTTGTTATTTCTAAACAACTTGCAATGAGGAACCTCCATGCCCCCCCACCACCACCACCACCACCCTTGTCACTGGTCAGTGTTTCTGTTGTGTCAGTAATATCCATTCTCACATCATCACTGCTTACAGCTCCACATTTTTTTTTATCCAGACTCTTTGCATTGCAGAGTAATACCACATAGCCAAGCTCTAGGTCACTCAATTTTGTTCCCATGCTCAGTTGTGCTTGAATTAGGATGCACTGATTAAGTAAAAACAAACAAACAAACACTTAATATTTCCAAAACTGTCAGTTGCTTTTTGGAGCAAATTAAAAGTTGGCAACTAACCAATCACTTTAAAAATAAGAAACCTATACAATAATAAAATCCATGCATAAAAATACCTAAGACTTCTGTAAGACCCCCACCATATATACCACACACTGAGTATATATATTTCTATTGAAAAAAAATGCTTTGTTCCCACAAGATTCATGTTGTTATTGTTTGTGAAACATGGTTAAAGAACAATGACTGGAAACCAGTTCTGTCAGGGTATAAATGTTTTTACTGTAACAGATACTCTAACAAAATCAGGTAGTGGTGTTATGATAAGGATTAAAGATTGTTATGAGACCAATGACTATTACATTTTCACTGCTAACACCAGTAGTGTAGATTGTGTAACTGTGACAATAAAGACATTCCTGTAACATATAACAATTGTTGGAGTGTACAGACCACCGGAGTCAAGTGCTGATGGCCTATAAGAATTCATACATTTCTTGTATGAAACACAAGAGGGAAGAATAATAGCGGCTGGGGATTTAAATTTACAAGAAACAAACTACAATAATATTGATTCAACAACATTAGTAAGGGAATTATAGGTTCATAGGTCTGTACTAGGCCAATGGCTGTGGAGCCTTTACAAGCCTAGCCCATAGAAGTGCCCTGGCATCATGTCACCTGACATTAGTTCCCAGTACCTCTATCAAGTACAGCCACTGGAATGATCCCCATGGTGAACTTTCTATTTCCCATCCTCTCATCAAGATTTCTCTTGAAGAGGGCCAGTGAGGTGCTCTGCTTGACATGTATGGGAAGGCTATTCCAGAGCATGGGCAGTCTCTGGGTTATAAACCTGTCCCTCCAGCATGTTCTGTTGATTGTAGTAATGAGGTTGAGGACTCTGGAGAGTGTAGTATGGAGGGATTGGGATTTCTTTAGATGTAGCTTTTTTTAACAGAGCTGGGTCAAACATGGCTTTGTAAGTCAAGCAGAGATCACCTCTTAGTAGACGATATGAGACAGAGAATAGCTGGAGTTTTTGAGTCTGCCCATGTAGGACATATGTTTAAGCCTAGGATCCTTTTCATGAGGTACTTTTGTGGCCTTTCCAGCTGTTGCATGTGTCTAGTGAGGTACATGCCAAATGGGGCATTATACTAAATGATTGGCCTAATGTGGGAAGAGTAGAGAGCGATAATGGCCTCTTTCTTCCTTCCTGGATGCAAAACTCTTGGTAATGAGATGTGCACATAGAAGGACTTTCTGACCACAATGGCAATGTGGTGGTTAAAAGAGAGGTTGCTGTCAACCTGTGTTCCCAGATCTCTTATAATGCCTTCAGTGCTCAGTGGGCTCCCATTGATGTGGTAATTAGTGGGAACTGAGTTTTTCCCAAAGGGAATGATGATACATTTTTTGGCATTAAGCTTAAGGCCATGGTTTTGACACCGGTCATTGGTCTCAGCGAGGCCTTTCTGTATGATGTCTACATCACTTTGGGAATTAATAATGGCTCCCGCCTTGCAGTTCTCTGTGAACTTGACCAGCCAGGGTCCCTCCGTGTTGGCCTGGACCACTGAGAAGTAGATGCCAAACAGGAGAGGACCCAGGACCAAACCCTGTGGGACTCCACTCGTGACTGGTCGGCAGTCTGACTTGGAATCCTCTACTTTCACACTGTAGGTTCTATCTGTGAGCCAATTTGCAACCATCCTAGTGATATAGGGGCTGATTCCTAGTTTGGTGAGTTTATCAATAATTCCTGAGTAGGGAATGGTATCAAAGGTCTTGGCCAGATTGAGGTAGTCTGTATGAACTGCCTTGCCCTCATCCACAGCTCTAGTGACTGACTCAAAGAAGTCAACCAGGTTGAGCAGGCATGATCTACCTTTCACACAAATTGCGTGGGATCTAGAGTTTGGAGATTCTCTATATCCTTGTTAATTTGATCCATGATGATGCGGTCCATAGCCTTATATATTAGACTCGTCAGGCTAATGGGGCGTTAATTCCCAGGGTCTGTAGTCGCTCCTCCTTTATGGAGAAGGATGACTGCAGCAGTGCACCATTCAGTAGGGACAAAGCCTGATGTTAGGCTGTAATTGAACAGGGCACAGAGATGTGGTGCCAGTTCACTTTGTAGTTCATGCATAACACATCCAGGGTTATTATTGGGTCCCATGGAAGCTGTATTCTTGGCATTAGACAATGCAGCTTTAACCTGTGCTGCAGTAATGCTGGATACCTGGCATTCCTCCGGTATTGTGATTGGTCCTTTGGGGGGGGGGTAAAGTTGGCACTGAATCTGTCGGACAGTATGTTTGCAATATCTGTTGGCTCAGTATAGGAGGTACCATTGTGCAGTAACTCAGAGCAAATCTGGGTATTGCCATAGAGATTCTTGATAAAACTATAAAAGACTCTGTGGTTTTTAGTGCCTGTGCAATTCTGCCTTCATAGCTGGCTTTAGCGGTTTTGATGAGGGATCTCAACTTTTTGTTGAGGCTAATAAGGGAGTTTTTCCAGTCTTGGGACTTCACCTTTTACAGCAACAGCTTCTTCCTTCTGTTGTAGAGTTTATTAATGGCAGGGGACCACCAGATTGGCTTCCTTTTTTTTGGAGGAGAGTGTCTTGGTTCTGTTGGGTATGGCTAGTTCCATGGATTTATGTATGTGTTCGTACAGTATATAGGTGTATGATTCAGTAGTCATGCATCTCTTTTCCATTGACATGGGTGCCGTAAAGTTAGCCACCTCTGTTTTTAGGAACCCAAAGTCAGTTTTGGAGAAGTTTTTCAAGTTGGTTACCTTTGCGGGGGTGTGTGGGTGAGATGTGGATTTCCATGGTGATTAGTTTGAGGTCGGATCTAACCAGGGAGGAATTGACTATTGGTGTAGAGCAACAGTTGCCCATGTTATTAATAACCAGGTCAAGGATGTTGCTTCCTCTAGTGGGGGTAAAAATGAGCTTGTCTAGGGCATTGTTATTGATGAATTCCAGGAAGCGTTGGGCCAGTGTATTAGTGCATGAGCAGTTTTCCCAGTTGATGGAGGGTTAGTTGAAGTCACCTAGTATGTGAGTGTTGGGTTGGACCCTAATAGTTTCCAGGGTGCTTTGGAATGTGGAGTGAGAGTCCTGGGTCATGTTTGGGGACCTATAGCAGGCTATGACCCGAATTGCCGTCTTACCCAATGTTAGTTGCAACTGAAGTATCTCAGATGCGTTATGCTGGGCTACTAGTCTGGAGGTGTGCATATCCCTTATGAATATGGAAACACCACCATCTTTGGAGCTTTGGTCCATATTCTGGGGCCGAAAGGTGTGGAATGAGTTATAGCCTGTTAGCGCAGGGATGCATTCTGCTGCTTTAAATCAGGTCTCCGTTACAGCACAAATATCGATGTTCTCCATTTTGAGGAGTGCTTTGAGTGAGTGCATCTTGAGATTTAGATTTTTAGCGTTGAGCAGCATGACCCTCAGATTGCATATATATAGATGTTATGGTGGTAATTTGGTCCTTGGAACATCATCTAAAAAGGCACTATAGGGGTGGCAAGAGCCTTAGCCAGTATCCGGAAACCCAGGGGTGACAGATGCAGGCCATCTCTGGCAAAGCATTGGGGTCTGTCAGTCATGCCATCCCAAGCAGATAGATACTGGATCCCCTTAGAATGACACCAGAAACTTAGCCAATTGTTGAAGTCAATCATTTTTTGCTTGTACTGTGGTATCATTCCGGGCAATGGTAGGATGCCCCTCAAGGCTAGGATCATACCTGCCTGGGCCACATAATCTGAGAGATCCTCCATGTCTCTTTTCATGTAGTCCAGGGAGGTGCGTCTCAGGTCATTCACACCCACATGGACAGTGACATAGTCATACTTGTATTTGTTGTGGAATGACTTGAGAGCGAGTGTTATGTGTCAAATTCTGGCACCGATAGACAGCTGACTGTTACCTTCTCCTTATCAACCTAGTGAGTGGGACATCAGTGTGCCTCACTATCGAGTACTGGACAAGCTGTTTTGCCTTAGTGGTTTAGGTTGAGGAGCACACTGTGTAGGTGAGCTATGTGTCTTGTGTTTTGTGCTGTGTTGTGGTGGTCAAGTGCATTTCTGCCTTGGAGGTCTCTGCTGTTTGGGTAGATTTCTATTGAGAGCCTCTACGAAGGTGGGTGTGTGGTTTGTGTTTTTATGTGAGAGCTGTGATGGTGGGTGTTCTGGAGGGCTATGTGTTGCGTGTAGCATGGTGCAGGTGTTGACCTTCTCCTCTTGACCAGCTATTCAGGTCTTGGGTTGAGAGTGCATGGCTTCCAATTTGGATATATAAGTGCATCTGTCACAAGTCTGAGTGTTGGGAGGTAAGAGGAGAGGGTTGTCTCAATACATGAGGCAGTTGCTACACTGCCTCAGAATGCCCAAGTTCACCAGGTTAATAGGAGAAAGCACAGGGAACTGAGCTTTAGACCTTGCCAGGAGGGATGGTCATTATTATTAAGTACTGGAGCTGTTTCCTTATATATTCCTTTCACAGGAAAATGTCACTCAAGGTATCTGAGTCTGTACAGAGCACTGCCAAACACTTGAGGGGAAACTAATACATAGACCCTGAAGATTTAAGGATGAAGTATTTAGGCAGATATTCTGAAGTTAGAAAGAAATCAAACAGTACTTACTGATAAATAAAGAATTAGCTTGTCAAGAATGATGAAAAGAGGGGAGTTGCATGAATGGCTACTGCCTGGCTACTACTAATGCTGGTCTCAGCACAGCTTCATTCAGTTGGGATGCAATACTCCTTTGCTTCTTCTCTCACCATATGCAAAATGTAAGTACCAATCCCAAGAAGAGAAGCAGGCCACGGCCTGTTTGGTGATGCACAGTCTGGTCCCAGATGATGCAAGGATCTGCAGGCTTCTAGCCTTTTTCTGGTAGATGCCTCAAATAGCAACCAGACCAATCAGGTACATTAAGCACAGACACTCATTCTCCAACCAGAAAGAGTTAGGAATCAATGCACTCTGCTCTTACTCTCACCAGTATCAGAATATAAGCACAGCTTCCATGCTGTCACCTATAAAGCAGTTATTAAGCTTTCTGGTGACCAGCAGTCTCCAGGAGATAATGTAACTGCACTCCTTCTTGCACCAGGAGAAAACAGAAGCACTAATCTGAAGATGACTACTGAGAGGCAGAATGTGGGCACTCCAATACCTGGTGGTCTTGCAATAGATACTTAAAGTTTATCCTAAACATTGCAGTGTGCACTAGAGGAGTTAGATGTGAAAGTAGGTAACTTAAGTTTTACCTGTCTAAAAAGTTAAGTTTTAGTGGAGAGTCACTATTTTAAAACAGCAAGATAGATTGAAAGGTGGTGGTCACTTTTGTATTCTAGTACTATGGAATACAGTAGGATAGCCAATAAATTTAAATAGTTGAAGGGGAGTGATTTCACAAAATTATAATTTTGTGCTTACTCACACCAGCCAGTGCAAGCAGAGAGGAAATGAGATATATGGTCAAATTAACATAAGGGGCAGGCAACTAGAACGACAGTGGTGTTTAAGAATACAACAGTAACCAGGTGGGAGGATGGGAAAAATTTCTGTCTGACTCACAAGAGACAGAGCTGTGGTCTCTTTTCAAGTTTTAATATGCAGTTAAAAGCAACATACAAGAAAAACACAGTGTAAAGAAAACAAATCACAGTATACAAAATAGAAAAAAGCAATATTACAACAAATAAAAAGCAAACTAACCTTTCCCTCACAGCAAACTGTAGCAGACTCTGAGTGAGCCTTTCCAGTAAACCTCAGAAATGTTTTATTTTACCCCTTAAATAGAAGGTTTAGTTCCTAGCTCCACCCCCTCAGTTCAAAGATGGTTAACCTTAACTGACCTGTTCTAACTTATGTGCGACGCCTTAATTGACCTGTTCTAATTTCTGTCTGATTCACAAGAGACAGAGCTGTGGTCTCTTGATGTTTTAATATGCAGTTAACAGTAGAATACAAGTAAAACACAGAGCAAAGAAAACAAATCACAGTATACAAAATAGAAAAAGGCAATAAAGTAATACAAAATACAACAAATAACAAGCAAACCAACCTTCCATCACAGCAAACTGTAGCAGAGTCTGGGTGAGCATTTCCAGTAAAGCTCTGAAATGTTTTATTTTACCCCTTAAATAGAAGGTTTAGTTCCTAGCTCTAGCCCCTCAGTTTACAGATGATTAACCTTAACTGACCTGTTCTAAATTATGTGTGACTCTTTAATTGACCTGTTCTAATTTCTGTCTGACTCACAAGAGACAGAGCTGTGGTCTCTTTTCAAGTTTTAATATGCAGTTAAAAGCAGAATAAAAGTAAAACATGGTGTAAAGAAAACAAATCATAGTATACAAAATAGAAAAAGGCAATAAAGTAATGCAAAATACAACAAATAAAAAGCAAACTAAACTTTCCCTCACAACAAACTGTAGCAGAGTTTGGGTAAGCCTTTCCGATAAAGCTCTGAAATGTTTTATTTTATCTCTTAAATAGAAGGTTTAATTCCTAGCTCCACCCCCTCAGTTCACAGATGATTAACCTTAACTGACCTGTTCTAAATTATGTGTTACTATTTAATTGACCTGTTCTAATTTCTGTCTGACTCACAAGAGACAGAACTGTGGTCACTTTTCAAGTTTTAATATGCAGTTAAAAGCAGAATACAAGTAAAACACAGTGTAAAGAAAAGAAATCACAGTATACAAAATAGAAAAATGCAATAAAGTACTGCAAATGCAACAAATAAAAAGCAAACTAACCTTTCTCTCATAGCAAACTGTAGCAGAGTCTGGGTGAGCCTTCCCAGTAAAGCTCTGAAATGTTTTATTTTACCCCTTAAATAGAAGGTTTAGTTCCTTGCTCCACCCCCTCAGTTCACAAATGATTAACCTTAACTGACCTGTTCTAACTTCTGTCTGACTCACGAGAGACAGAGCTGTGATCTCTTTTCAAGTTTTAATATGCAGTTAAAAGCAGAATACAAGTAAAACACAGTGTAAAGAAAACAAATCATAGTATACCTTATTTACAACATATGTTCAAGAACAACAATCAGATTGCAAAAAGGCCTGCTAGGGAACATAACATAATAGACATTGTTTGTGTTCCTAAATAAATTACTGTTACTTCATGTCAAGTTTTACCACCCTTGATGTGCAGTGATCATGAGTTTATAAAGGTTAAATTCTTGCTAGATAATTCTGCCAAACTAAAATCTAAACCAATGCACAGAAGGTAAACAACAGATTATATGGAAGTAAAACAGTCACTGTGTAAAATTAATTGGAGTGATGCATTCAGTGGAAAAACTACAAAAGGAATGTGCCAAGTTTTGAAAGACAATTGTTGGAATGCAAAAAATGTTTAACATCAGGATCTAGGCACATATCAGGAGGATATAGTTCCAAAAGAACAAGATATGTGAATAAGAAGAGAGACAAAAGCAATATAAGAAATGGAAAACAGGTTGATCTACAACTTTGAAAACCAAAATAAATAAACTGGACAGATAAAATATCATATGAGACAAGATCAAGAAATTTTTTGATGAAAATTTGTATAGTGATATGACCATAATAGGAAACCATTTTATAGATACACAATATATGATAGTGGAGTAAAGACATACAATTTGATAAACTATGTTTTGATTCTATAATTTATTTTCACACACAACAAATTATAGATATATTTACAAAATCTTATGCAGAATAGTTTGGCTCCATAAAGGGGGTGATAAATTGTCCTAGTAACATATAAGCAACCTCAGATACTGAAATCAAATTAGATTATATTGAAAAAGAATTATGGAAACTGGACCCAAACACACCACAGTGAGGAGACTGAATTAGTAGTAATCACCTGAGAAAATTTCAGCATGAACTTACAGTACCATTATATCTGTTAATCACTAGGTTGTATAAATATGAAGACATTCCTCAAGATTAGAGATATGCACTTGTTAAACCTATATTTTAGGGAAAGGGAAATAGGACAAATCCAGAGTGATACAGACCCTTATGTTTGCTTTTGTTGTGGGAAAATAATGGAGAAAGTTATACTAGATAAATTACTGTCAGAACCGGAAAGGTTGAGACTTGAAACTGTATATCAACAGGCATATGTGAAAACAGCTTTATTACCACTTGTAACATGATGTTCTATAATAATGTAATAATAACTTTGAAGGAATTATTGTGTTGTGATGTAATTTATATAGATGTAACATTATCATTTGATAGGGTCATACACAAAACACCAATCAATAAATTAGAAGAACTAGGTGCTCTTGATAAGATGGACAGCTGCATGATATACAAATAGGGCATGACAATGATCATACAGCAAATGGACAGGTGAAATTCAAGGTTATAGTCAGGGTGTCCTGCAGAGCTATGTCCTGGGCCCATACTTGTTTTGATTGTATCTTTCAGATATATCTTTTTCATCTGACATGTTCTACAGTCTGTAGACAGATGACATGAAAATGGGTAAACTGATTACATGTGTTACAGACAGGGCATGTCTGCAAAACAACTTAAATAAACTGACCATTTGGGGAAAGAAAAATAATATGCTGATTACTCTACCCAAAACTAAGCATATGAGGTTTGGGAGACCTACATTAAAAGGTGAATATTTAATACAGCACACAGTGGCTAAAAGTGTAGACTCATTTAAGGACCTAGGTATATGAGTAGATCCAGCTTTGAGTTTTTTCTAATCATATCACCCAATTGATTAATGATAGTTATAGAACTACAGGTTGTATAAAAAGATTTATAAAGTCTAGGAAATCAGAAATGATAAAATCATTGTTTGTTAATTACATTAGACCCAAACTTGAGTATGGAATAACAATATGGAAACCTTACAAGAAAACAATCATGAGTAAACTGGAAGGAGTACAGCAAAAATATAATAAGGGCGTCCATGGATGTGAAAGTATAAGTTATTTTTAAAGACTGAAATATCTGCACTTGTACAGTGTCTCATAGATATTTAAGAGGAGACCTTATTCAGGTATATAGGGCACTTAGAGACAACTGTCTCTGGGAATTTTTGGGGTTATCAAAACGTAGTAGAGAATCATCAGACAACCTATGTGGAAGATTCTATAAGAAAAGAGAAGTGCACTAAATGGTTCTCTGACAGAGTAGCTGATGCATGAAATAGACTATCAAACTACATTAATCAATTATTTTAAGAACAACCTAGACACTTACTATGGGAATAATTATTTTGGTATACTAGCAGGCTTGAATGGCATTATTGTCCATGCCCGAACTATTTGTACATATGTATATAACGGGCATTGTAAACCACCAAATGAAAGCATGTTACACGATATCACACCACCTCAGTACAGAATCAAGAAGGGCTCCAGCCACACATGTCCTTAGACCCAGTGTCAGATACCCCCTTCTAATTCTGGTACTTAATTTTAGTTCCAATGGTAAAATTCTCCATACTGTCATAACAAAATATGTCATTTCATGGTCCTTGCCCCTAGCAAGAACCATCACTATTAAAGATTTAAAGAAGACAAAGTGGTTACCTATACCAGCTCAGACTTCCCTTCTCTTATCCACTCTCGCATTCAGTCTTCTGTACAGATGATACTGACACTCTCTCTCGTTGAAAAGCATATAATAAAGTGCTCCCATTATACCTAAACAACACGTCAGACAACACATTCATTGCAAACATCCCAATTGCATCATGTCATAGGGGAGAAAAGCATTCATTAAAATTGTCACAACCAAGTGGAACCACCTACTTCAGGAAGTGAAAAAAGAAAGTCAGTAGTATGGAGTCAAGTAAAGATTTGTGTCACATTTAAATGAGTGATACAGCTGCAGCTGCTTTCAGGACAATGATTAAACCAAGTAGCCTTTAATTTAGAGCCTCTATCCCTTACCTGTACTCCAGATGGGCTCTTAACTTTTTCTGTAAATATGTCTATATCATTGCAGTAGAATATTAGTTTACTAATGCATTACCTAACCCATAAATGTTCACAACTATGTTCTAATGTTAGAATTTTAGTCAAGGTAAGCTGTACTACAAAAGGATTTATTGACAAATGTTGCATGCCTCTGCATCAAGATTTTTCAAATGGACCACTGTACATCAAGTTGTATAGGTAATCAAATATGCATTAGGCACTGAAAAGCACCCACTGGGTCACTTTGCAACTGGAAAAGTGCAAATGTATGGGGTGTGACCAATGTGCTGAATACCACAATAAATGCAGACTAGCATGGCCAGGTCAATTTTGAGCCTAATGCATTATTTTGAGCCTTGTATGATCACTTGTAATACCCTGTCTGTTGCCCCTACTCATGCTAATTTGCACTGCACAATGTGCTGAACATCTATGAATCCCAATCTCCTACCAAGATATTTAATGATATTTTTTCCACTAAATATCACTTAATCATTTAGAATTTCTGCAATGCAAACTTTAATTCTACTATTCTGTAAAAAAAAAAAAACATATTCCACGGTGGTGCAGCTGTAGCGTTGTTGACTCACAGCAAGAGGTTCTCCCGTTCGATTCTCGGCTTGGGTTGGGAGTGCCTTCTGTGTGGAGCCTGCATGTCCTCCCCATGATCAAGTGGGCATTCTAAAGACATGCAGTGAATGGGCATGCCTTCGTTGAAGGTTGGGCATCGGGCTGGCAACTCGACACCATAAAAACCAACTGCCAATTATTAGCCGACCGGAGTTCTGCTGTGGCGACCCCTAACCAGGAAAAGCCGAAAGACAAACAACAACAACTGTCTAGTAAAAAAATCATAAGTTTTCAAAAACTGAAGTGTAGATTTAATGAAATTACAGTTTGTGAGATATACATACCAATACCTACCAAATTAGTGTCTAAACTGTCTAAGCATGCTCAAAATGAGAACTATCATGGTCCTCTAATGAAACCAGCACTTGCAATTGTTATCTATTGCAATTGTAACTTACAATTGCCCATTGAAAGTGTACCACAATGTTACAAAAAACAAATAATGTTCTGACTGTATTTAGTGCCTTGTGCCTGAATTGTGACCATGAATGGTCCCTGGAGAATGCCATCAAAGTCATCGTTGCTGTCATCATCGGTCTTTTATTTTCTTATTTTTACATGGGGTTGGGGTGTCACATCAACATTAGTCAATGTGGACTTCCAAGATGTCTGCACATTAAGTAACATTTTAATTGCAGCTCTCCTAGTGTGAAAACAGAAATTCAGAAGAAAGAGCCAGTGAACTAATTTTTGGGGGGTAAATTTCAGTAACTGGCTAGTAAGAGCACTGTCTGGCCATCAGCAAAAGAAATTCAGAGAACCTAAAAGAAAGTCAACCACAAAAGGTAAGGAAAAAACACTGACTGGGAAGAATTCTGCAGCTGTTCAGCAAAAAGTACTGCAAGCTCCATTTTGGTGCAAAATGTGACTTCCAGTAACCTATAGGAAAAAATAAGTCAAATATGCTCAGCCCTGATTAAATAAATAAAACACTGATGGAGTATATCAACACAAATAACAAAAGGCTGGATAGAATGGAAGAAGCTTTAAACAGATATTCAGATGAGGTGATAAAACTGCAAAAATTGGAGGTCAAAATGAAGAAAAGGCTGGCTGAATATGAGACTCCTCAAAAAGAGATGTTTCAAAAAATAATAAAATTAGAGGACAGAGCATGCAGGGAAAAACCTAAGATTTTCTGCTGTACCAGAGAAGCTGGAAGGAACAGGCCATATTAATTTTATGAAAGCACAAATAAACAACTGGAATGGTATTCCACAGCAGGAGTTTTTAATTGAAATGGCACATCATGTCTATGCTCCTAACCTGGCCATAAGAAAGCAACCTAGACCTTTAATAGTAAAGATTGCAATCCAACCAATAGAAGGAGTTGATTCTGACAAAACAGTGGCAGACAGAGTGTTTGTGGAAAATGATTATTCGCTGATAACCAGACAGAAGAGGAGTAAATGTATTCCACTAATCAGAGAATTTTGAGAAGCAGGCATGAGATTCAAACTGCTATATACCAGCTCTCTTCAGAATATTCTTTCCTGGAGGGAAAAATCTTTTTTTGCTGCAAAACATATTAAGGAGGAAATACAAAAGTTTTTCCAACAAAAACTGAGCTGTGAAGCAGAAGTACATTCTGCTTCTTATTCTTCTGGTAATAAAGACCACAGAGAGACTGTGCCACTGAAACCTTTGAAACAGAAAATGTTTGAGGGACAGAAAAAAGCAGAAGAGTTTACTAGAAGAACCAAGTGTACATTGGAAAGGAAGCAGAGAGTGGATTTGGGAGATGGAGATAAACAGGAATAAAGATAGAAACTCAGAAATTGATAAATAAATGTGGAGATTATAAATCATTAATTATATTTGTGAAACATGACAGAATAAGAAAAGCTGTAAATACTGGACATTTTTAACTTTGTTAAACATGTAGGGACTCTAAAGCATATACCCGTAGGAGAGGGGAAGAGGAAAGAAAGAGTTAACTGTAAGTAAAACAAACTTTTGTTCTTAATAGTAATATTTGTATAGTTCATGATATCTGCATGCTATAAAGTAAAGTTTTCTCAGTTACTTTCAAGTGTAATGGGGATAATGAAGTAAATAGGTGCCCCTGTTTTTTCCCTATTTTCTCTTTCCCCTTGTTCAGTTTTAAGAAATGTGGGCACTCTAATTTAAAAAAGAAAGAAAAGTCTGTTCAAAAGAGTATGATGCAAAAAAAATATATATGTTTTTTCTCATTCTTGCATAGAGAATGACTGGATTAAGACTCTTGGCTTAATCTAGTAACACGTTTTTAGAGAAAATAAATAAATAAAAAAGAACAATGAATATAATAAAGCTTTCATCTAGCAAATAAATATATAAATACATACTTGTAGAGGCAACCCCATATCTGGTTCTTGTGTCTCCATGGAGATGGAAGGAGGAAATGGGGCAGACCAGGAAGATGATTGGTCAACTTACACAACTGATAGATCTGTTGGTGCCCCTCAGTCAATCAATGATGACAGAAGCATCACAGATGCAAGGGCAGCTGAACCAGGAAGCTGCTGCTTGCAATGGAGCAAGAGGGCAGCAGAAAGAAAACAATGTCAATGTCAATGTGATGCAGAACGGACAGGGTACGAGCAATATAAATGGAAATAAAAGCCCAGATGCAGATTTTTCAAGCACACTGAGGCTTTTAAGGAACTCTAACTAGGCTTGTGAGTCCAATAACAACAATTCAACTGGTATAATGCCAGGACAAGGTTCAGGGGCTGTTCAGGGAAATACACCTAAATGGACAGACCAAAAGGAATGGTTACAGGTCAGTTTTTCAATGAATTTTCATGAAAAAGCAGTTAAACCTGTACCAGTCACTGACTCTTACAAAACCAAACTTTATAGACTGCAAAAATTGTTATACAACTACAAATGTTTGGATATTGAAAATAGTTATTTAAATGAATGTATAAGTGAAGGAATAGTCCCAAAGGGGCTAAGGTTATTTAAATTCCCTAACAATGTGATTGAGGGAACTATATTTCACAAAGACCTTTTAGAAGGTTTTAACAGATGTGGGCTAGATATATTAATATTTATTTATTTATTTATTTATTTATTTATTTATTTATTTAAATTTGTTGACCGGGAGTGTCCGACTGGACGTGGGTCCATTTTCAGCAGAGGCCCAGGGAGAAAAGCTTACATTAAGATGTATGATTGAAGAAAATGTTAAGATTAAAGCTGAATTGTTTAAAGAGATTGATATTTTAAATGAATGCATTAAAAATTACTTGATTTTTACAATTCCTGAAGAAAGAATGAAATATGACATTTTTATTGACACAAGTAATGACTGTAATAACTTAGTTAAGAGAAAAATAAAAAAGTTAGAAAGGGACCTTAATGAGTATAAAAATAAGGTAAGTTACCCGAATCCAAAGAAGAAGGGAAGGGCATGGGGTAACAGCAATATGGAAGGAACAACAGATGATGATAACCAGGATAATGCAGTAGTTAGTGAGTGGGTTACGGACTTAGATGATGTCTCCGAATACCCCCCCTTTCATAGGTCTGAGAGACTAAGGAATAGGGAGGGTTATGAACAACAATATAGGTACACAAATTTTCGGGGGGGAGCAAGAAGGGGGAGGGGGAGGTACTAGGACAACTCAGTACCAGCCTCCCCAACTTGGAAAACAATTCCATTCTGCAAGATGAAATGCACCCCTATAGATATACTTTAGAAGATTTTAGTATATGCAGTTTCAGTCATATTTCCTTAACCAAAGAACATTTTAGTCTCTTATCAAAGGGAACCAAGTTCATTCCTAGTAGAAGGGGAGATTTAACCAAAACAATTATGGATATTAAAACCTTTACTAGGAAAATTTACTTCCAGGTTATATTTGATCAGATTAAAAATTATGAACCAGGAGATCTGATAAAAAGAAGTACATACAATCCCCCACTGTACTCCCAGATAAAATATCTAGAAAATATACTCGAGAATGAAATAAGAAAGAAGTATGGGAAAGTACACTATACAAGGAACTTAAGCCAGGCTAAAAGCAGTATCCTTGATGAATTAAGAAGGGATTCAGGCTTAAGAATTATGAAACTGGACAAAGGTGGGGGAATAGTATTGATGAACAGTTTTTACTATAAGGGGAAAATGAATGAACTCTTAGGAAACCCAAACAAATACTCCACAGTTTCAAAAAATGAAATAAATATTAGTTACAGAAAGATAGATATGGCCTTATACGGTTTATTTTTAGATGGAGTGTTATATAGGAAGACATATGAATATTTAAAAGTGGACAAACCTAAAATTCCTACTATTTTTGGGATCCCCAAAATACATAAGAATGGAATGGATCCCCCTTTGAGGCCAATAGTTTCGGCTGAGAGTTCCAAAACTTTACCCCTAGCCACATTTGTGGATGTTAAGCGTAAGAAACTGTGGCTTAAGAGAACCAACATTTTGAGAGATTCTTGGGATCTTCTAAGGACATTGCATGATGATCTATACAATGAGAATTTATGTTTCCTAACAACTGATGTTGTAGATTTATTTTCAAGCATTCCTCACAGTGATGGACTAAGATACCTGGAAGAACTAATTTTTGAGGATGAGACTTTAACCCACGATGAGTGAACTGTGGTGATGGAGCTTATAGATTTGGTTCTAAAGTTCAACTTCATTTACTTCAAAGGTTAATTTTTTCACAAGAAGAAAGGAGTAGTGATGGGTGCTGCTTGTGCACCCACCTATGCCAATTTGGTCTTAGCCAAATGGGAAGAGAAGATGGTATCTGAATCAATATACAGTAACAACTGGTCACTTTATAGAAGATTCCTGGACACCATATGTATCCTATGGGAAGGGCCAAAAGAAGAGATAGAAAAATGTATTGAATATATTAACAACAGTACTAATTTTCTTGAATTTACTTACAGAATAAATTATGAGAAGTTGAAGTACTTGGATATAGAAATATACAAGGAAAACTCATGTTTTAATTCCAGGGTGTATAGAAAGAGTATCTATTCTAACTCTTATTTGCACTTTGAAAATGCTCACCCTTTATACTCCAAGAAAAATATAGTTAAGGACAATATATTAGGGCCTGCAGAATGATGTCCAGAGATGAAGACTTTGAAATGGAAAAAAGGTCACTAAGGAAAATGTTTAGGATGAGGAAATACCCAGATGATATGACAGACAAAATTGAGACAGAAGTGACAGAAAGGAGATGAAATGACTTTAAGCCAATATTAAGATTACCAGTATTTGATACGGTAGGCCCAGTAAAAAAGGCAAATGATAATTTTGGCAGTGCACTCATCTTGGAGTATAATGCTTGTGCAAAAATGATAAGACAAACTATAGATAAGGAATGGAATAATTTTTTTAGCATTTACTGACTCACAGAAACTAAAGAATGAAAAGCTAAGAGTAGTTTATAAGAATTCAAGTAACTTAAAACTTGTATTGGAAAATGGTACAAACCAAGAAGTTCAGAGATGGAGAAAAAGGAAGGGAACATTTAAATGTGGACATTGTTAACAGTGTGCATACATGAGCAATACAGAAAGTGTGTATTTGGAAAGCAGGGGAATCACACTGGAAGGCAAGGATTTTAATAATTGTGACTCCTTTAGGCTTGTATATTTAGTGAAATGTCAAACCTGTGAAGCATTCTATATAGGGAAGACAGAAAGCAAGCTCAGGAGAAGGATATACAAACATATATACAAACATATGTATGACCTAGAAACAAACAGACTAATGTATTGTATAAACACAAACAAAGCTGTGAAAATGCATACTGTACATTTTTTGTGATAGAAAGGGTGGAAAAGAGTGGCAGAGGGAGTTTATGGGAGGAATGTTTGGAGTACAGAGAATTATGGTGGCAGATAAGTTGGAAGCCAATAAGCCACCGGGTCTCAATGAACATATCTCCATAGCCCCATTATTAAAATTGAGAGCAGCAAAACTGTGATATGCATTTGCACTTTGTGAATTTTATCATGTTTTTACCCATGTTTTCCAATAGTTACAGTTGGTCTTTAAATTTTTTTGTATTTTTATTAAAAAGTTGGGTTTGTATTATGTTATAAACACAAGTGTTACACTCATTTATCAAAGATACTGAACTTATTTTTCCCTTATATTTTCCTGTTTTTAACATTTTTTTAACTGAGTGTGGCTATACAATTTGCCTTTGGTTTACAATGCAATTTTTATAATACCTGTAATTTCATGATTCATCTACTAGATGGAGAATCAAGTTCATTTAAAGCAAATATTCAACTTGGTAGTTTTTACCATTGAGTCCTACTAAATGTGTTTCTAATAGTATTTTAACTTTATAATTTATTCTTTGTAGTCAAGCGTTTTAAGGATTTTTATTTAAAACATATTTTATTCATACATATTTATTCATCAAACATTGTAACATTAAATGTGTTTTAATTGTGGCAACACAGAGAGATGCAACAAGAAAAGTTTTTGGTTTTAAACTAAATTAACCTTTCACTTAATTCATTAACCTAATCAATGTAATTAAGTGAATGGTATAAAAGCACTAGTAGTTTGAACAGCCCACATCTGAGGAAGTGATTTTTAAAACGAAAACGTATGGTGGAGCATTAATCTGCTGTGTTTCTGTGGAATAAAGTGAACTGAAGTGTGTTGAGCCATCTGTGGGTTTTTTCACAATTTGCTAAGCTTGCCCTGCTCAGGGTTTTATTGTTTTGCCTGAAAAGCTGCTTCATTTTGTGAATTACAACTTTTATTTGGAAGCTGCTGTGAATTTTGTTTTGTTTTAACTATAAGTAAAACAAACTTTTGTTCTTAATAGTAATATTTATATAGTGCACGATATCTGCATGCTATAAAGTAAAGTTTTCTCAGTTACATTCAAGTGTAATGGGGATAATAAAGTAAATAGGTGCCCCTGTTTTTCCCCTATTTTCTCTTTCCCCTTGTTCAGTTTTAAGAAATGTGGGCACTCCAATTAAAAAAAAAAGAAAAGTCTGTTCAAAGGAGTATGATGCAATAAAAAAGTATATGTTTTTTCTCATTCTTGCATAGAGAATTACTGGATTAAGACTCTTGGCTTTAATCTAATAACAAGTTTTAAGAGAAAACAAATAAATAAAAAAGAACAATGAATATAATAAAGCTCTCATCTAGCAAATAAATATATAAATACATACTTGTAGAGGCAACCCCATATCTGGTTCTCATGTCTCCATGGAGACAATCACATAAAGAGCAATAAAAACTGAATACTTCTTTCTTTTAATGGCTTTCTTTCTATGGCAAGGATGTAATGTTTTTCTGAAAACATTTGAGTATTTTCTCATTTTTGGGGAGCAATAAATATTAGACAAAACCAAACAGAACTTAGTAAAAGCACAGGCTGTACCATGTGTCTTAGCATGATTAACATTCCTTTTAGGTTAACCCAAGTCTGTGAGTGTGGCTGTCAGTTTGGGACAGTTGTTCCTATTAGGAAGGTAAAACATCAACATTTGAAAATGTACATTGTTTTGAGTGTTAATATTAAGTTAATAGTTTTTTTGATTTTTGAGGGCTTTCAGTAAAACAAAACATTTTCTAACATGTCATATAGGCTCAATGGATATGACAAGAAACAACCGTATAAAAGGTCAGCCTACCAAACATTAGTGTGTGCATGTAACACAAAAGCGGGAACTAAATATTCAACAAAAATGTTACAAATAAAAGGTGGTGATAACTTTTTAACATAATGAGTCTTTAATATTATCCTTAAATGTTAATGGTCTCATAGATATATACAAAAAGGCAGAGTAGTGAATTATATTAAAATGTAGACTGCAAATAGTTATGCTACAGGAGATACATTTGGAAAGAACTGAACATGTGAATTTAATGTTTTCAGGATGGTTACTCAGCAGAATACCTGAGACAAAGGAAAAAAAGTGCACTTATATTCATTGCAAGAAGAACTCCAATAGTGATGGAAGAGGATAAAAAATATAATAATGGTAAATATGTAGTACTAAGGGGCTACTGGCAAGAGAGGAGGATTACACTAGCATGTATTTATTCCACCTAAAACTGTTATAATGGAGCTTAAGAAAATTTGGAAGAAATATTCAGTTTTCAGCAGGGAATTTGATTTGCAGCAGGGTATATATGACTAGGGGCCTAGAAGGGAAATATAACAAAGGAGAGTAGAGTTTTAAAGAAATTTATGAAAATATTTGGCATGGAAGATGTGAATCCAGTAGTAGGAGTTGGCAGTGAATTTACATATTATTCCCAAGATACAAAAACTGCATTAGGCTAAACAGAACATAACGTTTCACAGGAACATGTACATTTATTTGAAAGTTTTGATGAGCATCCAATAACTATTTCAGATCATGTGCCAATAATAACTAAAATAAAAATGCAAGGTAATGAAATAAAAATGAGACACTGTTGCTTTCCAACCTATTTATTGAAATGAAAGGAATTTAAGGAATGGATAGGGAAATTATTCAGTAGTTATTAGAGAAGACAGACATTTCTTCAGAAAATATAGCTAGGGAGTGGCATAAAATAAAGTCGAGTTTAAAAATAGAGTGGAAATAAAGAAATGAGAGATATGGTTAAGCAGTACAAGAATTATAGAGGGACTGACAAATGTTAAAGTGCAGCAGAGTAGGGGGAATCTCACAGAACAAGAAGAAAAACAATTGCAAACAATTGTACTAAGCAGAAAATAAAGGATTACCTCAATAATATGCATGAGTTTAGAAAGATTGCTGTTAAACATTAGTCAGTGTTTTCACTGTTTGTAGGTAGGAAGGGATAGCTTGTTAACAGGATTTACTATGATTCATATTTTGTTGTTTTACCGTTAATTTCACTGTTGGTTGTTAGAAAGGGATAGGTTTTAGACAGCCAAGCTCTAGCCATTCCAAGGGGCCTAGACAACTATAAATTCACACAGACTGTCGGGAGGAAAATGCAGAGCATATCTAAACAATCCTACCTTGGTTTCTGATTTATTAATCTTTACTGTTAGAAAGAAGTGTGACTGCAAGAGATAGTGAGCATAAGCTACTGTGCGTGACATAAAGGAATTACAGCTTTTGTCTGGCTTGTAGAACTTGTATGGTCAGAACAACTTTACTATACTTACTTTAGTATTTAGCTGTATATTGCTTGTGTGACTTTTGTCACAGAAGTTGATTTAAGTTCTCTTTGAATTCTGTGGTACTGATTTTGATTATTCTTTTCTTTTACAATATTTTATTAATTTGAAGCTGAATATGGATTCCTTAAATGAGTATGCAATTAACGATTTGCTAATGCACAGATATCTTGTACAGTGTAATAAATGCTGTGGATATTTAAAGGTAACAGCTGATAACACTGGTGATCTGTGTTCCTCGTGTCAAAAGTTGGATGATTTGCTTACCATTGTTAGAAGTAAATCTAGACTTAATGATGATTGCACATGTGCAATTGGCATGGATTGGACAGCTGTTGGTACATATATTAATGACTGGACTGGTGAGAATAATAATGTTAAGCAAAGAACAAATAGAACACATTTAGGAAATGATGAATCTATCGTCTGTAAAAATCATTCAACCCCTATGAAACAAGACGATGCCCCTGAGAACTTTGGAATTTTGGATGTAAGTATTCAGCAGTCTGAGAATCTAGATTGTTTAGAAGCAAACAAAAAAAGAAAGAAATGAAGATTTCTGCAACAAATAACAAGGAAGAAAAAGAAATTGATTAATGTCTGCAAAGTAAAGAAAATACATACTAAAAAGGACACTGCTTTGTTATGTAATACACAGGTTACGTGGAATGATATTATTTTTTCTATCAGAAAACCTTCAGTCTACAGAAAAAATGCATTATTTTTCTGAACGAGAAGGTAGAAAAAAAGAGGCAAGGGGCACGTGAAAAGTAAGAAATCAAAACTGAACATGGAAGGATTGAAGAACATTGCTGTAAGAAAAAATTAAAGAAAGACAGGTGTTGACTACATGGTTCAAGCTCTGGATTTACAATGCCAGCTGGGTGAGTATTTAATACACAGTGAAAACAGTGGGATTAATAAGATTAAAAGTGATTAAGATCTATCCTTTGTAACAATTGATGGAGCAGATATTACTGTATTAGAAGTTGAAGATTCTTCAGAGCTGGTCAGCAAAGATATTCTTGCAATTGGAGATTCAATTATTAGAGGAACTGATACTTATATTTGCAGAGAAGATAATGAACATTGAATGGTGTTATGATTGCCAGGAGCAAACATAAATCATGTGAGACAAACTTTGGAATGCCTGAATGTAAAGAAATACAAATCTGTTTTTATTCATGTTGGCACAAATGATCTCATCTGCAAGGATTCTCTGACTGTTAGTAGGGAACTGACAGGTTTCTTAGATAGTATATCTTGTACTAGTGTTAGGACGTATTTTTCACAAATCACCTATAGAAATGACAGCCAGGTCACCTTGAATGAAAAGATTTTTTGGGTAAATACCAACATGAAAAAATATCCTGTTTTAAAATCTAGAAATGTATAGATTATCCAAGCCGAGTTTTGGGCACACATGTTCAGACAGGATGGCATGCATTTGTCAAGATCAGGGAAGAGAATTTTTGCAACAGATATTTTGTAATATTTGACAAACACTAGGCAGGATTTTTGCCATGTCAAAAATTTAACAGTTCACAGACAGCGACATTTGATGCATCACTGATGGTTGTTAATGCTAGGAGCATTAATAATAAAGTTTTTTTACTGGAATATTTGCAACATTCCCACAATATTGATGTTGTTATTGTTTGTAAAACATGGTTAAAGAACAATGACTGGAAACCGGTTCTGTCAGGGTATAAATGTTTTTACTATAACAGACATTCTAACAAAAAATCAGGTAGAAGTGTTATGATAGGGATTAAAGATAGTTATGAGACCTGTAATTATTACATGTTCAGTGATCACACCAATACTATAGACTGTGTAACTGTGACAATAAAGACAACCCTGGAACACACAACAATTGGAGTGAACAGACCACCAAAGTCAAGTGCAGATGACCTAGAGGAATTCATACATTTCTTGCACGAAACACAGAAGGGAAGAATAATATTAGCTGGGGACTTAAATTTACCAGAAACAGACTGGAATATTAATGATTCAGTGATATTAGTAAGGGAATTATTCACAATGTATATTCAGATTGCAAAAAAAAAAAAAAACACCAGGAGACAGAACATACTAGACATTGTTAGTGTTCCTAAAGAAATTACTGTTACTTCAAGTCAAGTTTTACCACTGCTGATGTGCAGTGATCATGGGGTTATAAAGGTTAATTTTTTGTTAGACAATTCTGGCAAACTAAAATCTAAACCAATGCACAAAAGGTTAATTACAGATTATATGGAAGCAAAACAGTCACTATGTAAAACTAACTCAAGTGAGGTGTTCAGTGGAAAAACTGCAGATGGAATATGAACATTTTGAAGAGAAACTGTTTGAGTGCAAAAAAAATGTTTAACATCAGTATCTAGGCATATAACATCAGGGGGACATATTTCCATAAGAACAAGATATCTGATTAAGGTTAGAGACAAAAAAAATATAAAAAAATGGAAGACAGATTGAACTACAACTTTGAAAACTGAAATAAATAAGCTGGATAGACAGATTAAGCAAAGTGTGACAAAAATCAAGAAAATTTTTAAGAAAGTTTATATAAAGATATTGAGCAAAATGGGAAACCTTTTTATAGATACATAAGATGCAGAAGGAATAAGACATAAATATTGATAAACTTTTTGCAACTGCGGTGGTGGTGCTGCGGTAGCGTTGTCGCCTCACAGTTAGACGTTGCTCATTTGATTCTCAGTTAGAGCGTCTTCTGTGTGGCGACATGCGTGAATGGGCATTCCTTCATTGAAGGTTGTGCGTTAGGCCCGGCAAGCCAGTACATAAAAATCTACTGACAATCATTAGCGGACCAGAGTTCCGCTCTGGCGACCCCTAACCAGGAAAAGCCGAAAGACTATTGATAAACTTTTTGCAGATTTTAAAATTTATTCTCAGATAAAACAGATTATAGATATATTTACAAAATTTTACACAAAACAGTTTGGCCCCATAAAAAGGATGATAAGTTGTTCTAGTGACATCCAGGTAAAGCCAGATACTGGAATCAAATTAGATTATATTGAAAAAGAACTGCTCAAACTGGATCCAAACAAAGCACAGGGAGGAGACAGAATTAGCAACAATGGCCTGAGAAGACTTTAGCAAGAGCTTGCAGTGCCATTATAATTATTATTCACTAAGTCATATAAATATGGGGAGATTCCTCAAGATTGGAGACATGCACTTATTAAACCCACATTTAAGGGAAAGGTGAGTAAGACAAACCTAGAGTCATATAGACTCTTAAGTCTACTTTCATGTTGTGGAAAAATAATGGAAAAGGTAATATTGGATAAGTTATTGTAAGAATTGGATAGTTTGGGACTTGAAACTATGTATCAGCATGGATATGTTGAAAATAGATCTATTACCACCTGTAACATGATGTTCTATAACAATATAATAACAGCTATGAATGAAAAATTGTGCTGTGATGTAATTTATATAGATTTAACTTAGGATTTGACAGGGTCATACACAAAACACTGATCAATAAATTAGAACTAGGTAGTAATTTACTCTTGATAAGATGAATAGCTGTATGGCTTACAAATAGGACATGGCAAGTATCATACAGCAACTGAACAGGTGAAATCCTTGTTTACAGTCAGGGTGTCCCACAGGGCTCTTTTCTAAACCCTTACTCATTTAGATTGTATCTTTCATACCTAATTACTTCATCTGAGGTGTTCTGGAGTCTATATGCAGATGACCTGAAATTGGGTAAACTGATTACATGTGTTACAGCTAAGGCATATCTGCAAATTAACTTGACTAAATTGACCATTTGGGCACAGGAGAAAAATATGCTGATAAATACATCAAAAACTAAGCATATGAGATTTGGGAGACATAAACTGAAAAAGTGACTATTTAATACAGCACACAGTGATTGAAACTGTAGACTCATTTAAGGACCCAGGTATATGGGTAGATCCAGCTTTGTATTTTTCTAATCATATCAACCAATTGGTTAATGATAGTTATAGAACTACAGGTTGTATAAAAAGATTTATAAAGTCTAGAAAATTAAAAATGAGGAAGTCATTCTTTGTTAGTTACATTAGACTAAAACTTGAGTATGGAATAACAATATGGAAACCCTGTAAGAAAACAGGCATGTGTAAACTGTAAAGAGTACATCAGAAATGTACCAAGGGCATCCATGGATGTGAAAATTTAAGTTATTATGAAAGACTGAAATATCTGAACGTATACAGTATCTCTTACAGATATCTAAGAGGAGATCTTATTCAGGTATATAGGACATTTAGAGACAATTACCTCTGGGAATGTTTGAGGTTATCAAAAAGTACTAGAAAATCATCAGACAACCTACGTAGAAGATTCTATAGGAAAGAGAAGTGTACTAATTGGTTCTCTAACAGAGTAGCTGATATATGAAACAGTCTACCAAATTACATTGTCAAGTACTAGTTTAAATATTTTAAGTACAGCCTGGACACTTATTATGGGAACAAGTGTTTGGTGTATTGGCAAGCTAGAAGGGCATTAATGCCTGTGCTTGAATATTTGCATGTATGTAAGTATGTATGTATGTATGTATATAATGTGACCAAATCACCTAAAGCCAGTGTTTAGGTGCCAAGTGACAAATCCGGTTAACAAATATAAAACAAATACATAGCCACATACATACATACAATATAAACATGCATACATAAAGAAAACAGTATATCCAAATCTGCTGTCAGTCATCACTGAAAAATACACCATTGACTTTCATTATGTAGCCTAAACTAGCTTGAATTTGAGCATTGCCTGCCTTCTGTGCAGCTTTACTTTGTCCATAGACTAAAATTATGCACCCAAGCCTTAGAAAGTGCTTTGATCTTCCAATGGTTTTCTCTTGCACATTCCCAAATCCACAATTAAGTAGGAGTGGCATGTTAATCATATATGCAAGCACTAAAACAGTACGTTCTGCACTGTAAGGTTTATTAGAAAGCTTCATTCATTTAATCATGCAATAAGATGCAATTCAATGGACAACAGATTGTATCGCTAATGTAACACACTGTAAATATCATGTTGCTTATACATATGCTTTACTTAACTAGATCCATTTTTTCAGTTATTGTTTAATCCAAACATCTGTTATTATGAAGTAGATATGAAATTTATTAAAGCAGCCCAGTATATATACAGTCACAAGTAAACATGGACTCTATTCGCTTTACTATATGTGTAATTCCCAGTTTGTCAGTATACAGAATTAATAATGCATATCACATGTGTATTTGTGTATATGTTTAAATAGGTGTTTCATATATGTTTAAACATTTTCTGCCCAGCACTCCAGTAAAATGTGATCTTGGATGGACTCCAAAAGCTAATATAATAGGGACTAAATGAAATAAGTGCAGAGCACAAAAATGTACTACAACTAAAAATAAAAAGGACCACATCTAAAATTATAACATCTTACAATTGAATAATAAATCAAGATTTGCTTTGCCTTCTCATATAAGCATTTTGAAAGGTTAAAGGAGACTCTTATTATCAATGTCCTTACCAAATGCAGCAGAACTAGTTAACAATTTTAGTGATCCTAATCAGCTGTATTTTACAACAATAAAAGTTTGTTTGTTTAGCCTGATGTGACAGTTTTTATCCTGCTGGGTGTTGCACTTCTTAATTTTAGCACTGACTTTTTTCTTTTTGTTGTACAATACGTTTATTTGGATTCCACCAGGGTGGTTTGTTTTCTGAAGTTTGTTCTGTGTATACTTCTCGTAGGCAAAGCTGTCTCTGTGCATCTATTATGATTATACAGGGCATTTGTGTACAATTCTGCATAGTCAGCTCTGTTTTCTGGGTTTGGAGGGGCTTGAAATGTTATCAGGTAGTCGCATAATAATAGGTAATTAGATTCCCTGGGACGGATTTTGCTATGTTGGAAAGCTTGTCAGTTTGGCATTCCCTAAAAAAGGCACCAATGAGGAGAGCAGTTTTTAGCTATTACTCAGAAGCCTACCTGGGACAGATGTAGACCATCCTTGGCAAAGCAATGTTGTCTATTGGCCGTATTCTCCCATGCTGACAAATATTTTACCCATTTGAATGACACCAGAAGCTAAGCCAATTATTAAAGTCAATATTCGTCTGTTCCTATAGTGGCGTCATCCTTGTAGAAGGTAGAATGCTGCTCAATGCTAGGGTCACACCAGTCTGGGACATATAGTCTAGGAGTGCCATAATGTCTGTCTTCATATAGTCCGGGGAGGCACATCTCAAGTTGTTTACATCCACATGTCTATGACTAAAATATACTGGAACTTGTGGTTCAATGACTTGTGTGTGTGTGTGTGTGTGTGTGTGTGTGTGTGTGTGTGTGTGTGTGTGTGTGTGTGTGTGTGTGTGTGTATGATTTGGCAGAACCTGGTCCTTGATAGGCAAGCAACCATGATTTTCTCCTTGCTCAGCATGGTGAGTGGGGCATTCATATGTCTCAGAATTGAGTCTCCTCTGAATAGATCATTAGGTAATGTGTTGGCTTGCCTTATGGACTTTGTAATTGAGGCTCCATGGTGTGTGGCTGTATGTGTGATGCTGAGTGTTGTTTTGGTAGAGTGCGTTTGGGTTTGTTGAAGATAATTGATGCAGGTAAACTGTCTGGGAAGTCTTTGGGGTTTAGAAAAAATTGGTTTTAATGCCTCAGCATATGTTGTTTTATGTGTTGAGTGCATACTATGTTTAGTGTGTGTGTGTGTGTGTGTGTGTGTCATTACTGACAACCTGATTGTTATTTTGAATGCTCATATGAGAGAGTCTTGCCTCCAATGAGACTGTATAATTACATCTCTCTCACATACTGTATCGGTTTCTGTAAGGATTAGTTCATTTTCAGTGATCATGAGACAATTGCTACATTGTCTTAGAATGCCCATATTCACCACCCTGATGATGGAGAAATTGGGAAAGTGCATATCCATGATGTCAGATCCTTCCATGTGAACAATAAGGGTGTGGTAAAAGAGGGATTAATAGTATGCTAGCTTAGGTGCTTTTGAGTCTAGAAGCACAAACTAGACTATGCAGGAGCTGTCATGGGGTAGTGCAAATTGGCACACAAGCTAGTTGCTCTTTGCACAACTGAGTTACTGAGTACACTTTCAAAGGTAGTTTTATAGGAAAAATTTAAGAGCCTGCATCTGTACAAGGCAGTGATAAATGTCAAAAGCCCTTTGACCAATAAAATGACTTCACTTTAAGCCTTCCTGTGTGTTTCCCAACTCAGACAAACCAGGTAGTAGAAGATTTCTTGTAGACCTACAAAATAATTTTTATCAAGAAAAGGGGCATAGCTATAAACAAATCACTTCATCAGACAGAGCTTCCTGGCAGTCCCAGGAAAGGGCCACTTGCAATCTGTGGGTAGTCCCTGTCAGTTAGCAAATATATTACACATTTGTCTTTTGCATTCCTGCACCCTTCAAATGGCCAGTAATTAGTGTCTCACTATAGTCTATTCTTGTGTGTTCCTATAGTCTATTTGACTATGAATCACAGCACATCTCTTGTAATTTAATGGCAACTTTCAAGGTTTCGAGGCAAGAGAAGTTTGCTGTAAAAAAAAAATGAAAAAAAAGTTTTAAATTAAATTTAAATAAGTGCAATCATTGTGACAGTAAAAGAAAATAGAATCTACACTGACAAGTCTGAACAGTGTTTTACGGTAAAATGGAAAGACATGGCCAAGTAGTGGGATTTTGATCTGCATGGGGTTACTCGGATTTGTTACCTGACTATGGCCCCATTTGACCATGGTTTAGCTTACATGACTACATCTAAGATCACCTTCCATTTACATATTCCCACTATATGCCAGTAAGCATAAAACAAAATTAGAATGCATATGTGAAAACTATTATGTGCATACTGCATATATGAAACATGGCATTTATCATAAGGTAGCCTACATAAATATGTCATTGTGATTAAATTCAAACCATTCAAACCATTGTTTATGAAGCACTGCTGTAAATCTATGACACATCTGGTATAAATACAAAGTCCTAGGCCATAATAACATGTTAAACAGACTTCAGTATACATTGAAATGTAACAATCACTCCATATTCTTTATTTTTTCTAAACTACACAACTCCTCCATATGCACTTGTAATGTGTCTCTTTCCTTTTGTTGCCATTTCATTTTTATTTTGCATAAATCTAGTTCTATATAACTTAATGAGACACATCATCCACGGTGTGGGCCTAATAAATAACCACAGTCTTTTCCACATATGTAGCACTACATATATTACTAGGGCATATCAAAGTCCTACAATGAATTTAGCCTATTTGCTGAGCAAACTGTAGCCCAACTCTTTCTACTCAGTGGAGCACAGTGTAGACCTTCTATGAGCCTGACCACTTCAAAGGATAACTTGTGGCCACATATTTCATGGGGCAAAGCTGGCAATGCAGTGGACATAGTCTTTTAAAGGACAGCTTGTGACTGCATACACTGATTTGTCATACTTAACAGGGTATCTTTTACCCATTTTGTATGGCTAGCATATTTATATTACAGACTGTTACTGCATACACTGAGATGTCATACACTAAGGTTTACAAATTAGCCCAGATATGTGACCAGTGTATCAGAAAGTCATGGCCATCTATGTTGTGTGACCTAATTTCATAAAGGCTAGCTCTATATGTACTGTGCTGTGCATGCAGTTGTACTGACTGCATGGTTCAAACTATGTGCCACACAATACGCTGCATAATTTAGAAAGTGTTCCTGGATCCACATGAGTCCACAGAGCATTCATGTGAACAGATTGTAAAATGCATGTTGATGAATTCTGTATGTCTTTTTCATATTGATCAAGGCTATTTCATAACATTGACATTTTCCAAATCTGATGCATTCAATAAATAATGTTATGCTGAATATCTGCCTTTTTTAAGCACATACCAGCCTTTGACTAATGAACCTCCTCTGAAACCCTATTTTTCCTTGCATTTTCCCATTTCTCCTATTTTGCCTGATGTTAATACCTGTTATCATCCCTTTGGGGAGCTCCCCTTTCTGGTGGTATATGAGAACACCCAGGAGAGAGCTCCCATTTCTGGTGGTAGAGGGGAACACCTTTCAATAACCTTATCTTATGCCCAGTCACTAGAGGGAGAGTTGATCACTAGTACTCCATCATTTGCCTCGGACTCAGATTTATGAACTTTTAACTCACTAAGCTGGACCCAGTGAAAGCACAGGCTTCCAGGTATGCACGATTCTCACTGTGTACAATGTACTGCTTGATTACGCTTGCACTCTCCATGTTAACAGAGAATGCTGAAGCACATCCTTCCCTAGCCAGTCCCATTCCTTCCTATCCCACCTCAAGCTGGTTCCTCCAGTACTGTTAACTGAACCCAAATAACCTGGGACATACTCCTAACTTTATCCTTCTGTGTCACAGAGTCAGCACTTATCACCTTCAGTTTTAAAGAAGTAAAAAATTCACATTACATTTTCAAGCAATGGGACAAATTCCATTTTCTGTTTTGTTTTCCCTAGTAGCAAAAAAGTAGAAAGTATATGCCTCACAATGAAACGCCACTCATGTTGTTGATGCCTTTGTGCTGCACAGGTCTTGTTCTGTTTCATATATATTTGCTAAAATTCTCAAAAAAGGTTATTTATATCAAGGTTTTTATGAATAAAATACTACTCACTATATATGCAGTTATTTGCTGAATAATTTGATATGTACAATATACACACACACGCGCACACACACACACACACACACACACACACATATATATATATATATAGAGAGAGAGAGAGAGAGAGAGAGATGGGTCCCTATCAGATTAACGAAGTTTCAAAACTTCAAACATCATATGGCCGAGACTATATGATCAAAGTTTTGAAACTTCAAATGTTTTGAATGGAGACAGCCATATAGCACAGAACAGGAAATTTACCGTTTTCATCACTGTAGTGCGATCTTGGAGTTGGTATATTTAATAAGTAGGGGTGTGGGGGGCATAGGGAGGCTTGACCCCCCCCCTGCAAAAACATAAAAAAAAGTTTTTATTTTTTTTTATTGTAGTTTCAAAGTTTCAGAACTTCGATCATATAGTCTTGGCCATATGATATTTGAAGTTTTGAAAATTCGGCAATCCGATAGGGACCCATATCTATCTATCCATAGATATATATATATATATATATATATATATATATATATATATATATATATATATATATATATAGATGGTGTGTGGATATGACTTGGAAATAATTTATCTCAGATAACAGCATTTATAGTACAGTACTTATAGACATACAGACAGACAGCTGGTTAATGATGCTGAAGAAAAGGCGGTGGGAGAAAATGTGTACAATCTTTCAGGTTGGCATTTAAATATTATAGATATTCCAAATATTATTTATTGGAATAACTGCAACAGAAAACATAGTCCGTATAAAGAGTTTCAGACAGTGTTGAACATATTGTTAACCAAAGGCTTTCTAGCATGCAAAAACATATATTACCACACAACACTTATTATCATATTTTATATTGAAATGTCTCCTTTATGAAGTGCACATATGACCAACTGGGAAAGATCAATTACAAATATTAAATGTACAACTGACTTGCAACTGCTTGATGTGATTACTCTGACCCTTGTGACCCTTATCTCGAAACCTGTTCATGAAAAGTGAAATGAAACATTTTTGTTAACTGTGTTTGAAATAGACACCCTACATTTTACACAATGTTCCATAAACTTACTATTTTGGAAACTAACTCATAACACAAGCAACCAAAGCAGAATCCTCATGTTGATTTTTGAATGACTGTCTTGAGATATTTTTTATGTGTGGCAGCCGTGCATTATGTTATCTCAAGGAAAAAGTGATGTGAACCTATTGTAGCTGCATTAAAATATATATTGCTTGATCTGCATTGGTGAATTTCAGAAGAAAGTCATTCTAATTCAAAATGTTGAGACTGTTTTATCCATAAAGTTCATTTGCACATGGCAGCAGTAGTGAAAATAATATAATATTTGGAATGTTTGGTTTATCAAAGCACATAATGTTTTAGTAAGGCTGTATCGATATACCAGTCTCACATTTTACATTTTATACATGGCAATATTTTTTAAACTAAACATAATTCAGTGCTAGTGAGTAGTAATTTTTAAAGAACACAACCTTTAGAAAGTAAATATAATATAAACAGATAAGAGTCAGTTGAGCTACAAATAACTCAGAATGAACATTGGAATTTGTTCAAGTGCTGATTTGTTTGATTGTCTAACACAAAATCAAAATAGACATGTAATTTGTTCTGGTCACCTAGCCATGTAACACGTTCAAATTGATACTCTGGAGTAAAATTAAGCACTAACTAGCAGGGCATGAAAGGCTTTTGAATTCAAAATAGAAAAAATACTGAGTAACATTTTATTACTTTACACGGAGTTTAAACCTCAGATGGAATTCATACTAAAAACCTTTCTAAGATTAAATAAATATTTTACTTAAAATATATCTGAATTTATATGCAGGTCTCATTTTTAGCAGCAGCATTATTAAACAACAAATCACAACATATTTGCAATGTTTCTAAAACAACTAGAATTTGAGTATTTATTAATATTTTATATTTGTTCTTCACAAAATAAAAATAAGTGACAGATGTTCCCCTCAGAAACATAACTATAAAGTAAAAATGATGTTTCTGTAAATACAAATGACTCTGTAGAATGTGTGACTTATTGCCTAGAAAACAAGCAGATACAAATCTAAGAAACAATCAGGTAGTATATCTAATTCTAGCTAAAACCTGAATTTCTGAGGCAACACAATGTGATCATTTAAAGTATTTTTGCAAAAGTCCCAAACGAATTTCTATAGCACAGAATATGCTTCATGTTATTTAAGAATGTGAGTAGAAGGTACATGAGTCATTAAAAGACTCTACAAAGCCTGGAAAGAGAATAGAGAGTATATGATAATCACATGAAGAATTATGTAAAGGAGGTTTGCTTTGAGGGAAAAGCAATTCAACAACATCATTGAGGAAGGCTAGGAACATAAAAGGACAATGTAATGTTTAATACTGCAGGTTGTGACATAGCTGCATACCAATGGAAGTACAAACCATTTTGCTAAATCTCAATCAAGCAATGATACTGGCTGGTATAAATGAATGATCTTCACCTTGTAGGCAAAGGTATTTCCGACAATGGGAGTAACTAGCATGCCACCATTTTGCAGATTAGAGGATTCCGGATTGCTGCCTTCTGTACTGTCACCCACTTTGCCATGTCAGTCTCTAAGACAGAGACCTGGTTCAAGGCTCCAGAGAGCACCCCTGCATTACCAGGCTATAATTCATACCACACCTTCCGGCCACCTAACCTGGACCGAAACACTAAAGGTGGAGGTGTGTCCATATTCATTAAGGATATCCACACCTCCAGGCTAGTTGCTCAACATAATGCATCCAAAATTATCCAAGTGCAACTAACACTGGGCAAGACTGCAATCCAGCTTGTAGCTTGTTACAGATCCCCCACAATGCCCCAGGATTCCCACTCTTCATTTCTTAAGATACTGGAAAATATTAAGGTACAACCCAATACTTTAATTATGGGTGATTTCAACTACCCCACCATCAACTGGGAAAACTACTCATGTACCAACTCATTCACTCAACGTTTTCTGGAATTCATAAATTCCAATGCCTTGGATCAGCTTGTCCACACCCGTACCAGGGGCAACAATATCCTGGACCTGGTCATTACCAATATGGGTAACCAGTGTTCCATGCCAGAGGTCAACTCCTCACTGGTCAGATCCGACCATAAGCTAATCACCCTAGACATCCATATCCCACCCCCACCGCCCATTAAGGAAACCACTGTCAAAAAGTACTCCAAAGCCAATTTCATGCTCCTTAAGACAGAAGTGGCAAACTTCACAACACCCATGCAGACAGAAAAGAGAGGTATGACTGCTGAATCTTGCACAAATGCACTGTATAAGCACATACACGAGTGCATGTATCGTGCCATCCCCAACAAAACCAAGATGCTATCCTCCAAAAAAAGGAAGCCAATCTGGTGGCCCCCTGCCATAAACAAACTCTACAACAGAAAGAAGAAACTGCTGCAAGAAAAGAGTAAAATTCCAAGATTGGAGGGACTCCCTGGTCAGCCTCAGCAAGAAGCTGAGATCCCTTATAAAATCCTGCAAAGCCAGTTATGAAAATAAAATCACCACTGATTCCAAAGACAACTACAAAGCATTCTACAGCTATGTCAAGAATCTCAATGGCAACACTCAGATCTGCTCTGAGCTACAGCACAATGGCACTAAATATACAGAACCAACCAATATTGCCAGCATCCTGACAGATGGGTTCAGTGCTAACTTTACCCCCCTCTCACCCTCCAAAGGACCCATCTTAATACTGAAAGAATGCAAAGCCCCTGTAATCATGGATGAACAAGTAAAGACTGCTCTCTCCAAAGCCAAGAACACAGCATCCATGGGACCAGACAACATCCCAGGCTGCTTACTGCATGAACTACAGAATGAACTGGCACCCCAACTAAGTATCATGTTCAATCATAGCCTCACCTCAGGCTATGTGCCTTCTGAATGGCTCACAGCAATGGTTATCCCACTCCACAAACGGGGTGCCACCACAGACCCCAGAAACTACCGCCCCATTAGCCTGATGAGTCTGATCTGCAACATATCACTTGGAGCTTATAAACAAAGACATAGGTAACCTGCAAACCCTGGACTCCACTCAGTTTGGGTTTGTAAAAGGTAGATCATGTCTAATAAACCTGATTGACTTCTTTGAAGCAGTCACTAGAGCCATAGATGAAGGCAAGGTAGTACACACAGCCTATCTTGAACTCGCCAAGGCTTTTGATACCATCCCCCACTCTGGAATTATAGATAAACTCACTAAACTGGGCATAAATCCCTATGTCACAAGATGGGTGGCCAACTGGCTCACTGACAGAACCAACACAGTAAAAGCAGCAGACCCCAAGTCCAACTTCAGACCAGTGATGATTGGAGTACCAGAGGGTTCGGTCCTGGGTCCTCTCATGTTCACCATCTACTTCTCCGAAGTGCAGGCCAACACAGAAGGTCTTTGGCTAACAAAGTTCGCAGATGACTGCAAACTGGGAGCCATAATAGAAACACCTAATGATGTAGACATTCTACAAAAGGGCCTCACAGAGACAGATGCTTGGTGTCAAAGTCATGGCCTCAAGCTCAATGCCAAGAAGTGCATTGTCATCCCCTTTGGGAAAAACTCAGTACCCATGAACTACCACATAGGCAGTAGCTACTAAACACTGAAAGTGTGATAAAAGACCTCAGGACGCAGGTGGACTGTAGTCTCTCCTTTGATAACCACAACATCACAGTAACCAGGAAATACTCCTACATGGCACACCTCATCACAAAAGGGTTCTCCTCTAGAAAAAAGGAGGTCATTGTTCCTCTCTACTCATCCCTCATCAGACCCATTATAGACTACAATGCACTGTTTGGCATGTATCTCACAAGACACCTACAACAATTGGAAAGGCCACAGAAGTACCTCAATAAGAGGATTACCGGCCTCAAACAGATGCCATGCGCAGACCATCTCAAAAAACTCCAGCTCTATTCCGTCGGATATCGCCTACTCAGAGGCAATCTCTGCCTAACATACAAAGCTATGTCAAACCCAGAGCTGTTGGACATGCTACACTTAAAGAAATCCCAATCCCTCCAAGCTACATACTCTAGGGACATAAACCTTGTCACCACAATAAACAGAACATGCTTGAGGGATAGATTCTTGTCCCAGAGAATTCCCATACTCTGGAACAAACTACCCATTCATGTCAAACCAAGCTCCTCATTGGCCCTTTTTAAGAAAAATCTTGGTGACTGAATGGGAAATAGAAAATTCACCCTACAGATCACTTCTGCAGCACTGCTTGACAGGAACACAGGAAAATAGCTTTCTTGGGTGGCGAAAACCAGGGAACCTTTTTGGCTAGACTTATATAGGCCCCAGGGCTAATAATCTAGTTCTTACCTATGAACCTATGAACCTATGAGATATATGTAGAATAAACATGATTTATAGTGACAATGTAGTCACCCCATAAAGCAAGAGACTAAAGTATGTATGCCAGTAAGAATTTATAGCAGTTGTAATTCTCCTGAGACCACAGGCTGTTTTATCATAGATGGTAGCAGTATTTATCTCAAGATAGTAACTTGATGTTATTATACAGTGTAGTAATGATCATATATGGTTCCCCAAAAAAGCTGCAATATTTAAGTAACCCACAAGGGTATTTTATGATAAAGGCCATTACAGACAGTGCCATGAGCTATAGATTGTACTGATGCAGCAGTAGAGGTTCCATTGGCCCATTTGGGCATATATGTTTTGACCTAAAACATTTCATGTCACAAAGCCTCAGGTGATATGGCAACATCAGTAATTTGTGTGTATGCTACACCCCTAGTGTCCAAGATACATACATGTAATGCATGTATGTGCATGTATTGCATGTGTGGTCTGCATCTCCTCTTTAGTGAAGGCCATATCAGTACTAGACTAGACAGCCACATGTTGCATTTTTTGCAATACAAGTGAGAGTATTCTAAAACACGTATCGAGTGTCTCAACACCTGTATTTGTACTGCACAATATGATGATACAAGATCATTCAGAGGCTGAGATCTCCTTATGGGTGACTTGTAGACCCCATATCAATGATCCCACCATCATGAGCAATGAACACATCAGCTAGGATGAAGCAGAAGCAACACAGCCACTAGAGACAAAGCATATGAAATACTAAACACATACTCATCCATGCTGGCAATGTCTGGAATGGCATTATGATCTGCGACATCACAAGTGTGTCTGAGCCACTCAGAACAATATAATTAATGCAGTAAGAAACAGATCATGCGGTGACCAGTAGATGCTATGCACTTTGGTGCATGAACTGAACCCATTCATAGTTTGCATCTAATACACATGTTAACAAAAATCTAAAAATATCTTGTGGAATAACAGTCATTAGCTGCACAATACATGGGAAATACAGGAAGACCCTTCAGTAAAACACATACACACACACACACACACACACACACACACACACACACACACACACACACACAAACTAAGGGCATTAACATCTGAAGTTAAGGAGTGCATAAGGTGTAGAACCCCAGGTATGACTTCCTGCTGTCTAAAGATTCTCCATCTCAGGTGGAGGCAACTACTGTAGTGTGACACAGACTGTTTTCCTGCTATGGGACAGTGATGTGATCCTGTTGGAGGTAATGCAGATGATAGTGGCCTTCACAGTGTAGTGCCATAGACCTGCTAGGCACAAGTGCTGACTAGGTGACATCATCCTTCAACACAGCAGCCCTGGACCATGAGGCACCATCTCATGATATACCCAGGGGCAGTTCATGCTATTGGACTGTAGAACTTCAGCCCCCCCCCCCCCACTGTAAAATAAAAGAAAAAAGAAATAAAATAATTTGCTGCAAGTCTGGGACCTCTATGCATGCATGTGGGAATCCGGACTGCTGTTTAACCAGTCTGGATTATGAAGAGAAGGCATCAAAGTAATTAACTGTGAATCCCAGAACTCTGGACATGAGTGCATGAATCCAGACTGCTGTTTAACCAGCCCAGATTATGAAGAGAAGGCATTAGAGTAATTAGCTGTGAGTCCTGGAACTCTGCTAATGAGTGCAGTAATCCAGACTGCTGTTTAACCCATCTGGATTATGAAGAGAAGGCAGCAGAGTACAGATGCCCAGAAGTCTGTACAGATGCCCAGAAGTCTATGTGGTTACAGCCACATAGACTGGAAAGAGATTGGACTGCAATGTCTGCAGGCACGTATAGGCAGCTGATCTCATGGGAAGAAGAGACATTGTATTATTTCGAATGACTGCAGGAAGATGGGCCTTTGCAGAACAAAGCTGCAAGAAGATGGGACTTTGTAGAACTCAGGTACTGGTGTGTGTGTGTGTGGGTGTGTGTGTGTGTGTGTGTGTGTGTGTGTGTGTAATGACCCAGTTAAACATACCTGGTGGCTAGACAGCAACCTCAGGAAATATACCTGGTGGCTAGAGAGAGTAACTCAGGCTCAAACCCTGTACCTTGGGTGCAGGTAGCTAGAGCCTGAATTCCCTACCCACCACCATTTGCAAAAATTATTCAGATTTTTGCCTCATATTTTTCTTCTGTTCTGTTCCTCATAAAATCTGTGGTTTTCTGGATTTTGGGCTCACTAAATAATGACAGGCATTTGAATTTCAGAATTTATATCCTTCAGAAAGTATACAGTAACACAAAACCTTTTATTCTATGTCCCTATTTTTGGGGCTGTATTCCCCCATTATTGGCTTTGTCCAGGTTTTTTGTGCTAAAAGGTTGAGAGCTATGATGAGAACTGAATGCACTGAATATGTTTGGGGGTTGTATTCCTCCATTATTGGCTACTCCCATGAAGTAGAATTTGTGTTCTGGAAAATTTTCTATATGCCTAGCTAGGGCATTTTCCTGTTTATTGGTCCTAATGGCATAGACGTGTTCGTACTTCATGGGAATTGATCACATACCAATGAGTATCAGAGGGGGTCCTTTGTCACTGTTACTCGAACTTCGTGAATTGGAATGGCAGATCAAACTTAATGCATTCCATTGTCCTGGTCTTAATGACAGTTGTAACATCTCAGTAGTGTTGAAAATGAGAAGCTATATAAAATAGGACAACTATCTTAGAATATTGTTTTTTAGCAATAATATGTAGTTGGTCCATACTATCATCCCACTGAGAGGTCACCTGTGGAATGATCTTTCATAGTTAGTTCATACTATCATCCCACTGAGAGGGTACCTGTGGAATGATGTTTCGTAGTTGATTACTACGACTGTCTTCATTTTTCATTTATCATTATATTTTTTTCCATTTACCTTGTTATCCATCTTGTGATTTACACATGAGGGTATTTTCTTTATTGGGACTTTTTACATTTTTACTATTTGATGGGGTCAATAATATTTTAACTTTATTTGTAATTTTAATTGCAAAATGTCTTGGTCTAAATGCAGTATGTCTGTGTGTCTTTAAGCGTTTTACAAAAGGAAGTAGTGATGTCATTTTAACACACCTGATTCAGGTCTTATTTTTATGGCTTGGCGCCAAATGTTTTATTCACTTTTTTCTTTCTGAGGAAGCTGCCAGCTTGGACTGACAGCGAAAACGCTTTTATTTTGAATAATAAAGTTGCGTTCATACAGCTTTTGGAAGTATTCTTCATTCCTTTGGGTGACTTCCAGGACGTACTAGCGACTGCTCACTTTCCGGTTTTGTTTTTATTTGGTTTGTCTTGCCGGATTTCTCCAATATGTCTATTAGTGTTTGAGCTGTAAAATGTAAAAAATAACTTTTAAATGAAATCCAAATCATCGTAGAAGTATAGCAGTATACACATTACAGTGTTTATGGTAAATGGGGCAAAATAGCCAAGTAATGGGACATTGGAATGGCTGAAGGGGGGAGGCTCCATTCGACCATGATTTTGTGAGGAGGAAGACCGGCAAACTCAAAGACAGCCACGGCTGAACTACACCTCTCAACTGTCCAGATTTTCACAGAATAAATAGATTTTTGCTTCTTATTTTTGATTTGTTCCTCATAAAATAGGTGGTTTTCTAACAAATCATTTAGGAATGAAGTCAGTAAATAATGACAGACATTGGGTTTCAGACTTCATACCCTTCAGAAAAATGCATGCTAAAGAAAGACCTGTTATTCTATCAACAGTCTAAGTTTAAACAAAAGCAATTTTAGTACTGTTTGTATGTTCCCCCAATATATTTGGCCTTGCCCAGATTTCCTACGTTGAGAGGTTGAGAGGTACACGTAAATAAATTGCTTTATAGAATTAGGTATATCCAAACCTCTCAACTGTCCCCAGTTTTGGATCAAAATGTTACTCTCTCCCTAATAATCCCTCTGCAAAATTGCAATTTTGGAAGAAAACTTGGAGAGTTTACAATTAATAAATAATTGTAATGATCAGAGTTATAGATTACTTTTTTCAGAAGTGCATGTAGATTCTCTTATTTTGTCAGCTCCTCAACAGTACTAATATTAAAAAAGTGTCTCTTCTTTGACAAGTTTGTAGCTGTATTGAGTGGCTATGTTATATTCTTGCATCACATTTTTGGTCCGTTTTTCATAAAATTGTGGTTTTCTGGCAAATTAATGACAAATTATTAAAGACTGAAGTTAGAAAATAATGATAGACATTTGAGTTTCAGATTTCATACCCTTCAGAAAATTCATACTAATGCAAGACGTAGTATTCTATTAGCTTTCTAAGTTTATAAGAGCAATATTTAAAAATTTTCCTTATTTTTGGGCCTTTGTCCCACTTCTGTTTATGGCTTTGTCCAGATTTCTTGCTCTGAGGTTGAGAGGAGAGCTATGACAAATGTTTAGGGCCATCACCATCAGCCAGAGACATTTCAAATTGTAACAAACTTGTACCCCACTCCCCCATGTAGTGACTCTGGATGTGTCCAAGCAAGACAAGGAGCAGTTATGCAGTAAGTGTGCACAGTATCCCCCCATCCAAGGTAGACACAAGTACTACAGTGGCTTTTCATCTGTCCTTAATTTTGCAGAATTTTCTGGTTTTCTGTCATATTTTTATACTGTTGATTTATATTTCTTATTATTCAAAAAATCCATGTTGTTGCAGTGCCTGTTGCTCTGTGTTTAAGTAGCAATGCTTTAATGACCATCAGGTAAGCTTGTCTGAGATTGTAAGATGCAAGTAAGCTTTAATAAGTATACTGTTAAAGAATTACCAACATTGAAAGCCAATGCATATGACAGTATTTGTAATAAAGGACAGGATTACAGTATTTTCAGAAGCTCATTACATTTGTTGGAGACTTGCAGTCATCTTTGCAGGCTTTACCCGTAAACTAAACAGAATGCAAATCTATCATGTGTGGTCCATAACCTGTGCAGTAATCATTTAAACAGTTAATCTTGATCTTGTTTCTTGTTTGTTGTTCATTTTTTACTTTGATCATGTTTTCCCCATGAAACAAGTAGATAGTTGTTGTCAGGCAGCAAGTCTTTTTTGGATAAGAAACATTTTTTACAAGTGGGAGTAGCACAGAGATTGATACTTTCAGTATGTTACTTGGTACTTTAATAAAGCTGAATATAAATTATAATTAGAACTACAGTGCAAGGAGAAGTGGTTTGAGTTGAGTGTTTTTTATACTTGATTTTGAGTGGCATTCCAGTAAGGTATTTAAAAAGTAATTTATTTTTTCATGCCTCACAACCTTTTTGTTTCCATCTAGATATTAAGTAAGCTGTCATGTAGCCAATGCATTGAAATATTTTTTCTTCTCCACTTCATTTTGTCTTGATTGGACTCTCATAATGATGGTTTGGCACCCAAGGCAGCATATTTAATTAAAGTCCCAGTTTTTGTGGTTTTAAGCATAGCTCTACCCCTTTCTAGTTAACCACACCCATTTGGTTGGCCCCACTCATTCAGCTGTCTTCTGCAGCCCCCCTTTAATTTGAAGTCACCAGCCACCACTGGATATACCACTAATACAGCCATGTATACCTGTCACACTCTTATGCTGTGTATTGATGGCATGGGCAGTATGGTATGTGAAATGAGCCAAAACTACCAAATGACTAACCTGGGCTGTACCATTAATGCTCATATTATCTTATGATGCCATAACATAGTGATATTATCCCTACTGTTAACCATACAGGTCAAGTCTTAATAACCCAGGTAGTTGCCAAGAACCTCTCTCTGGCATACATGAGAAGCTGTTTGTAGAGTGAAGCAGTCAGTCAGCTTTGTGCTGGCAAGACATGCATACCAGTCATTGTTAAGTTTCAATACTTACATGCTCATACAGCAAAACCCCCAACAACCAGTAGTGGAAGCAATAGTCTACAGGCTCACTATTACTAAGGAATTAAACATTGACTCCATCAGGATTTCTTTCAGTATTAGTAGCAATAATGTTGTCACTGACTTGAAGAATGATGTCACCATATCAGGTTGTGATGTACTCATTGTTATTCTGTACTGTGTATTGCAATTTGCAAATGTTACCTGCATCACAACAGTTCCCTCCATTCCTGATTAAGGTGCCAAATCACAACTTGCTGTTTCAGTGTCAGTGACCCAAAGATTCTGTTCACTGTGGATGAGCTGATGCATGCCTACTGCTGCAATCTTATGAGACAGTGGCAACTTCAAAACACACAAACACTAACATGGAAGATCTCCACACACACACACACACACACACACACACACACACACACACACACACACGCGCGCGCGTGCGCGCGTGCCATATTGCACATGCCCTCTCACATGCACTCATGCACAAATATACACAGATTCACATCACAACTATGTAAAACAATCATGTGCCTTTCCCCCAGATTCTCAATAAGCTGAATACATCCAAGGTGGCACAGCAGCAAAACAAATCATATCAGATGGTCTTGCAACATAATGCACATGGCGTGATTGTAGCAGAAATAATACAGTTAGCAGTGTTCAGTCTAACATTGGGAGGAGGAGACACATCAAATACCTGGCAAGTGAATCCTGCTTTAACACACATGCTTTAGACCCTGCAGTTGCACCAATACTGTCTGCTGAAATTATGTGAACATGATAGTCAGCTTGTCACTGAGATGTCCTGAGAAATGCATGTAGTTATCTATGTGTTCATATAAACCTCCATGTCCAGCTTGCATAAAAACATCATTTGCTACTAAATGATATCAAGTGACCATCTTATGCACCACCAAAGGAGGCCTGGAGTGTTGCCATGTCCACGAGATTGAAAAGTGGGTACTACCTTCAACCATTGCCATTGCAAGCAGCAGCAGGAAGGTCATTAGCCCTTTTTAAAGGCACAGTTTCATATGGCCATGACCACGTGCATGCCTATGCATTCCTACACAGACCACAAAGATGTAGGCCACCTATGGCATTTATGTGCTGGAAAACTGCCTGGCCCAAGGCTCAAGTGCTCATCAGGGGCTCTGCTTCCCCACTTCACATGGCATGGCCAGTCCCAAGCATATTCATTCATAACTGTCAACAGTACCTTATCTCATAACTCTCAACCTTTCATCCCCAAAATGTGGAATACCGCCTCTCATAATCTGGAATAAAGAAACAAAACAAAACATGGAACACATGCTAACAACTTAGCTCAGAGGATGGTTAAAATGTGTAACTTTACACATATAATATGATCTTTTAATGAACTACTATGACTCAGTATAAGCTACCATTGATATTAGAAAAAATCTCAACAATAAATATGTGACAGACTCTTTTAATGTGCAACAATGAGGAATACGGACTTTTTAAGAGTCAAAATGAGGAACATTGTTCATAATGAGGTATATTTGAGAGGTATGCCTTATCTTCATTAGCTGTAAAATATTCAAGATGATCACACCCTCATGCTGATGCCATCTACACACCCATTAAATACCTCATATGGGCTGATTCCATGCTGTGCAATGCACTGCATAATGTGATTGTAGCACCTGTACCATCATGTCAGAAGCAGACCTATAGCCTATGTCCTCTGTATTCAGCATAACAACACTTTCCCATATGTGTAGACAGCACCCTAAATTGTAAACTGTTTGCAACTTACACTACGCCTCATTTACTAGCCCTGCAGCTTGCAACTCTCCAATCCCAATACTCAACGTTTATCAACTTTGACTTACTAATTCCTGGTATCACTCTGTTTTGTGACCCCCCCCCCCCCCACTATTATTCTCTATCAATCTTTCCTTATCCTGTTAGACCAGTCCTAAGCATTTCCTCTTAATGCATTTCCAGTTATGTTCTAGCCATCTATAACCCTCAAAATACTGCTTTCTACATTCAAGTTACACAGCTTGGAAATAATACTTATTTGGTACAGCCTACACATTCTTCATTCATTTATTGTCTTCTACTTTCAGTTTACACAGTTTAGAAATAATACTTACATGGTACAGCCTTGAACTTCCTATATTCATTTCCTTTGGACAAACATTGAAATCTCTTTTACCTTTGGTTACTTTTGGGAGGTTGCTAATAATTCTTTGATAGCAGTGTATAACACTACTCTGCTAAAATTATGTGGAACATGCTTGACAGGTTATCACTGAAATGTTCTGACAAATTCATTTATATATGTATATAAATCTCCATATCTGTCTTGCATACCAACATCAGTTGCTACCAGATGAAATCATGTGACCATCATGTGCACCACCAAAGGAAGTTGTGAGTGGTGCCATGTCCATGAGGTTGACAAAGGAAGCTTTACTTTCAACCAGTGCCATTTCAGGGAGCAGCAGCAGCAGCAACGTCATGAGCTACAGCATGTAAAGGATCACAACTGGTTTTCACGTACCAGAGGAGAGATCTAAATCCATGCAAAATTTCTACAAATTGGCACAATTTCCTGAGGCTCTTGGGTCCATAGACTGCACACAATTGAAATATAAACCCCACCTGAGTCTATTAATTCCTCACATCTAACACATGCTGCCCAGTTTCTAACCTTGTTTACCTTTAAGTTTCCATATTTCAGTAGCATCACTAGTTGTAGACATATATATTGAAACTGGCCTGAATGTCATGAATTGCGTTGCTATCATAGCTTTGAAATGTAAGTGGTATGTGTGCTCCTCTCAGTTCTCCCTCATCTGCCTGTACCTTCACTCTTAGCATTACTGTCTAGATGTGCATGTACTACACAACAACTGATGCTGCATGCAGTTTAATGCTGATTGTGTAAGTGTACGCATATGTGTGTTCTTGTGTATATGTGCATGTGGCTTATTTCATTCTGAAAAAACTGTAAACAGATGTTACCAGCACATCTGTCAGCTTTCCTCATTCTTCACTCACTATCTAAAGACTTTCTTAACGACTTTGTTGGACTGTGACAACACATTTATCATTGCTAAACTGTAAGCCTGTAGATTCTTTCCTTTTCACAGAATAGTGGATCAATTCTGTCATTGCACAGATATTGGACGGGTCATGGGAACTCACAAATATTGTCTACATGCATTTTTGTGGACATTGAGAAGGCATATGGCTGTGTACCCCACAATATCTTGGGGGACCTGCTACAACAGTAGACAGTTCCAGGATCAATACCATGTGCCATCTGGTCCCTGTATTTGAGAATTGGGAGTTGTCCCCAGATTCTCAATAAGTTGAATACATCCAAGGTGGCACATGACTTTGTCGTGGGTATGTCTTGTCTTGTCTTCTATGCTGTTTGTCATTTTCAGTGACAGGATATTAATGCATATCCAATGTCTGTGGAGTATCCAGAGCAGGGATTTGAGAGTTGAATCAGTGTTATTTACACATGATGCTGCCCTGTTATCCTCAAGGGACTGTGATTTTCAGTATGAACTGTAGAAATCCACCGCTAAGTATGAAGTGATTGGAATGAAAACAAGCTCCTCCAAATCAGAGGTCATAGTGCTCTCCTGGAAAACAGTAGATTGTGCACCCCAGATGAGTGAGGAGCAGCTAACTCAGGCACAAGTTTAAGTGCCTTGGAGCCATGTTCCAGAGTGGGGGTAGAAGGGATCAGGAGATTGATCAGTCGACAGGAACACAAGTAGGGGTACTGCAAGCCTGTACCAAACAGAGATGTCAACATAAGAAGTGAGCCAGAGAATGAAGCTCTGAGTTTACCGGTCAACCTAAGTCTTCATCTTCGTCTGTGGTCACAGGCTTTGGGTAGAGATTAAAAGGATGAGGTCATGGATACAGGTAACAGAAATGAGGCTCCTTCACAAGGCAATTGTGCTTACTCCCCATGACAGTCTGAGGACCAGTGTAATCTGAGAAGACCTTGGTGTTTAGTGTCTGCTCCTTCTTGGTGTGAATGGTCAGATGGGATGACTTGGACACCAAGGGAAGGGTCATAGGAACAATCCATTAGGATAAATGTTGTAGGGATTATATATCTCAGCTTGCATTGAAATGTCTAAGGTTCTCACAAGATGAGCTCCAGGCTGTTGCTGAGAATAAGGAAGTGTGGTTTATTGTACCCAGCCTGCTAACATCACAGCTCTCAGTGGAACAAGTGGTTTAGAAGATGATGATGATGATACTGCATACAGTTGACAACCCTACTAACTACCTAAACAAAACTTCTGCCAAAACATAAGATGCATTCTTTCCTGAAAATCTTGCACAACTGAATATCTTATGATCTAGGCTTTTATAGTGTTTAATGTAAACTAGATTTAGCTATTTATGCTACAGGCAAATCATATTTTCTTTTTAAAGTAAATATGCTTATTGAAGGTTTTTATTACTGAAAAATAAAAGTATATAACAAATAATTAGAGAAGAAATGAGTCTCCTACAGGTGTTCCATTAGCTTGAAGCTGATCTGCTCACTGCAACTTGCTAGAAACAAGTGCCTGATCTCACACTAACTTGATCCTATTACCTTTGAACATTGTCCACTCAAAACCCTTACGAGGAATGTGCATCAGGACTGATTCTTGATGGATGGATGGATGGATGGATGGATGGATGGATGGATGGATGGATGGATGGATGGATGGATAGATGGTGGTACACTTACACCCCTGTCACCTGTACTGTGGGTTGAAGACACAGGATTCTAGACAGCTGTCAATCTCCTGCAAATATGTGTCACTAGAGCAGTGGTCATCCTCCACTCAGGCAAGTTTTAGTGTCCAACTAAGATATAACTGTTACATTACAGAACACAGCGTACCATATCTTCATTTAGTTCTTCCAGTGCCTAATTTACTGCTCTTGCAGAGACAAACATCAGGATGCTCCAAAACCAGGCAGAATGTACCCCAGTAATGTAAGGCTTTCATAGGATCTCTGGTCTCCCAGGCATCCATGTCAGCTTTGATGCTGTGCAGATTACAGCCCATGCCTCAGTTAGGATGATGCCCATGACTGTCAGCAAACAGGAGTATCACTCTTCAAATGTACAGATAGTACAAAAAAAACATTGGATTAATAACTGACTTCTGTGCCAGGCACCCTGGGGTAGCCACAATGTATATGTGTGAGACTTTAGTATCGTGCATCATGCCTTTTGAGACTGGCACCATCCCACATTGTTGCCTCATGGATGAAGCCCTTGAGGAATAGCTGCTCATCCTCATCAGGGAATCCTGAAGGCGAGAGGAGAAACTTATAATACTAACTGCTGCATAACAAGAAACATCACAGAGTATAGTGTTCACACCTAAAAATGCAATTGTGTTGTCTGTAAGACTCTAAACGAGTACTTCAACATAAATTCCTTCCTCATTAGAACAACTGTAGAATGCAATGACATGGCTTGCAATATTTCTTTCTGTCCAGCTAGGAAGACAACAGTGTTTTATAACAAAAAAGAAAAAGAAAGTCTCAAGACTAAATTTTCTTAGCCATATCTGCTAACAAAATCTCTTTTATTTGTTGTCTGTCTCATGCCATCTCCTACAATGTCATCTGTTTCTTTCCTTCCAAGCTCTGACAGTCTCTGTTTTATTTGATATTCTCCACCACAGAAATACTAGTACTACCAAATCACTTGTTCCACAACCCACAGCCTTCATTACAACATAAATTACACTTCTTTTAGAGGTAGGGTCATCATCCAAACAATCTCCTACATAAGAAAAAAGAACCCCTTACATGCCAAACAGTGCAAAACACTAATCTTCTTCTAGTTCTGAACGGGTACTCACAAATTTATTCCCAGAATAAGCAGACTGACCCTCATAAGCTGGGGTAGCAAATCCATCCACTAACCTCTTTCACTTACAAAGATCTCTGTGTTGCATGTCTTTATCCTATCTCACATGCAAAGTGACATCCTATGAATCTATAAGCTTCCAGGTATAGAACATTTAATAAAGCAAACTGGCAGTTTTGCAAATAGCAAATAAAAAAGTAAAATAAATTATGCTGGATGAACATTCTTGACTGAAAGGACAAATTTCATTACTCCACCTGTTTTTCTAGTAATTAGGCAGTGCCCTGTTCCAGCATGTTATATTTCCCTGGATAAACAGTGTCCTTAATTGTCAAACATAAATAGGTTTTGTTGCATATGCAAACAGTGCAAAAAATGTGCATTCTCTCAAGTCATACAACATGAATGTTTTACAGCTTCTGCCCACAACTGTGAATGCAGTGCTGTTCTGTAACTCAAGTATGTATAAGAAATATAAAAAGTTTACAAGCATGTGTCTGTGAGACCCAAGGTCTTACTGCCTAACACTATTGTCAGTATTACTGGTGTGACAGAAGTCTGTGGCACAGCCATGCAGATATACTGGCACATGATAAACATTTCTGTCTAGACACAGTACAAACGTTTACTACTGTTAATAAGCACAGATTGTATCACTGAGCAAACTGTCAGTTAAATGAATACAACTACAGCAATCTTTTTCGATCAAATCTAAAAGGACGGAAATATAAAAAAGATAAAAAATAATATTTTTTTGCAGAAGGGCAAGCCCCCCTGCACCCCCACACCCCCTCCCCTACTAATTATATATACCAACTACGAGATTGCACAACAGCAGGATAAGGGCAGTTTCCTAGGCCCAACTGTATGGCATTCTCATACAGAAAGCAGAGGAAGGGTAGAAAAACAAGCCTGTAAGGTAGTTTGAGAACATCGATGTCTGTGCTGTGACAGAAACCTGGTTCAAGGCTCCTGAGAGCACCCCAGCACTATCAGGTTTTACCTCATACCATGCTCCGCCCCAAAATCCGGACAATACCAAGAAAGGAGGGGGGGTATCCATATTCATCAAGGACACCCACACCTCAAGACTGGTGGCAACGCACGATGCATCGGAAACCATCCAGGTGCAATTAACCATAGGCAAGACTGCTCTGCAAATTGTAGCATGTTACAGGCCACCCTCACAAACTCAGGAACCTCACATGGCCTTCCTGAAAACACTAGAGGGGATAAATGTATCACCAAACACCATCATACTAGGTGACTTCAATTACCCTAATATAGACTGGGAACACTACTCAAGCTCAAACACCCTAGCCCAAAAGTTCCTGGAATTCATAAACTCAAATGCCATGGAACAACTAGTCACCATCCCCACAAGAGGAGATAGCATACTTGATCTCATCATCACGAACATGGGAGCACAATGTTCAACACCGAAGTATACCCTCACTGGTGAGATCAGATCACAAACTAATCTCACTGGAGGTCCTCATCCCACCCCCACCTGAAATAAAAAAGACCACAGTAAAGAACTTCTCGAAAGCCGACTTCACACTTCTAAAGACTAGTGTGATCTCCTTTAAGGCCCCCGAGCTGGCGGAAAACAGTACTCAAGCCGCTGAATCACTTACAAATGCCTTCTACCAGCACCTGCAGGACTGCATGGATAAGGCAATCCCAAACAAAACAAAGACTCTTTGTACCAAAGGCAAGCATCCAGTCTGGTGGACCCCAGCCATAAACAAACTCTACAACAAAAGAAGGAAGCTACTACAAGATAGAACAAAATCCTTAAAAGGTAAGACACCCTTGATCACTATAAGTAAAAAACTAAGAGCTCTCATAAAATCATCCAAAGCAAATTTTGAGAGAAAAATAGCTAAAGACTCAAAAGACAATCATAAGGCCTTCTTTAGCTATGTTAGAAACCTGGGAGGAAACTCCCAGATATGCTCTGAACTAGTTCAAAATGATGTGAAGATTACTGATCCTACAGACATTGCCAACATACTGGCTGACAGGTTCAGTGCAAACTTCTCCCCCCCAAAAGGAGAGATATCTATACCAAATGATTGCAGCCCCCCAAAAATTTCCAACGCCCAAGTGAGAACTGCTCTCTCCAAAGCAAAAAACACAGCATCCATGGGACCAGATGGTGTCCCCGGCTGTGTGCTCCACGAACTCAATGAGGAATTAAACCCACAGCTAGAACAGCTGTTTAATCAAAGTCTTACCTCTGGATACATACCCAGGGAGTGGCGCACAGCAACTGTGGTCCCACTTCACAAAGGCGGTGCCTCCACTGATCCTGGAAATTACCGGCTCATTAGCTTGACAAGCCTTATCTGCAAAGCCATGGAGAGGATCATAATGGACCTCATAAATAAAGACATAGGGAATTTGCAGACTTTGGATCCAACCCAGTTTGGCTTTGTCAAAGGCAGATCATGCCTTTTAAACTTGGTTGACTTTTTCAAACAGTCACCAAAGCCATTGACGAGGGAAAGGCAGTCCATACAGCCTACCTCGATCTGGCGAAGGCCTTCGATACAATTCCCCACTCGTGTATCATTGAAAAACTCATCAGCTTAAATGTTAACCCATACATCACAAGATGGGTTGCAAACTGGCTGAGTGACAGAACCCACAGGGTCAGAGTTGCTGGTGCCATGTCAGACTCAAAGCCCGTCACAAGTGGTGTCCCACAGGGCTCAGTCCTGGGCCCACTCTTGTTTGGCATCTACTTTTCCGAAGTACAAGCAAACACAGGAGGGTTATGGCTGACAAAGTTTGCAGATGACTGCAAACTGGGTGCCATAGTAGAAAACACATCTGACACAGATATCCTACAGAAGGGTCTCACAGAAACGGATAACTGGTGCCAGAGCCATGGCCTAAAGTTAAATGCCAAAAAATGCATAGTCATACCCTTTGGGAAGAACAAGGTTACCCCTAGCTACCAAATAGGTGGCAATCCACTGAGCACAGAAGAAGTTATCAGAGACCTGGGGACCCAGGTTGATAGTAGTCTGTCATTCGACACCCATGTAGCTAAAGTAGTTAGAAAGACCTTCTACATTGCCCACCTTATCATGAAGGGATTCTCATCTAGATCAAGGGAGGTCATGGTCTCCCTTTACTCATCACTCATCAGACCAATGATTGAGTACAATGCCCCATTCGGAATGTATCTGACCCGACACTTGCAGCAGCTGGAGAGGCCACAAAGTTCCTCACCAAAAGGATAAAGGGTCTCAAAATCTGTCCTATGCTGCCCGACTGAAAGAACTCCAGCTCTATTCAGTCGCACGCTTGCTCAGAGGTGACCTTTGCCTAACATATAAGGCCATGTCAAACCCAGATTTGATGAATATGCTTCACCTCAAAAAATCTAGATCCATCAGAGTCACAAGGGCGGAGACTCAAACCTCGACACGACCATTAATAGGACGTGCTGGAGGGATAGATTCATCACCCAAAGACTCCCTATGCTGTGGAACAAAATCCCGGTATATGTGAGGCAGAGCACCTCGCTGGCCTTGTTCAAGAGAAATCTTGACCAATGGATGGGAGATCGCAGATATACCCCAGGGATTACCTCAGTGTCACTGCTCGACAGAGGCACAGCAAAATAATGGGTATAGTTCCCCATACTAAAGGGGTGGCGTAAGCCACAAAACGATGGGCTAGGCTTATAAATGCCCTCGGGCAGATAGCCTAGTATGAACCTATGAACCTATGAACCTATGTTATGAACTTTCTCTCCTGCAGATTGCAGCCTAAGCATAGCTGCATGATGTAGCCATGTAATGATGTGTGAACTTTCAGTGACATGGAGTGACAGCAAATCTAACCAATGGACTAATGCACACACATAGCATATACATGTGAAAATGCCACACTGTGGAACCAAAAGATTGCAAAACAGTTCATTAGGGTGATAAACAGGTAAAACATTTCTATGCTTAAGCATGGGACAAAAGAACCCTACTTGTTGATGGTTATTTATTGAAGTGATATGAGATGCTTGTTAATGATCAGCCAAATCATTCTGACATTTTCTAGCTGTACTTTTCCTAATCACTTGTAGCACTGGCCATAGTAATATATTATTGTATACTAATTTAGTGCATTGAACACAGTGATTACACTCCAAAACCAGAAAAAAGATAAACCTGTCACGTGCTTCTGTAGTACAATTCCCAGCCGTTAAAGCACTTTCAGAGTAGTGTAACAATTGTTACACACCCCATAAGTTCTGTAATGGTCAGGTATAAGAAAAGGAATGTTCCTTTGGTCCCTGAATATCTTTCTACCCATATCCACTGAAGTTTACATATGTTAGTCGAAAGTAACTTATTTAAATTAGGGCAGTATTTAAAAAAAAACTGTCTCCAAAATTGTCTTTGCTTGCTGTCTATGTGACATTCCTCCCTAAGTGCTTTACAGGCTTACAAAGCTCATAAAACACATTGCGTTTTATTTTTGTTGTTGTTTTTTTTTTAGTACCTGATAGTATGTATGAAGAATATAAGATTCCATGCACTACAAAGAGTTATGACTGAAGATAATTCATTATTATGTGCTCTCAACAAGAATGCCAAAGTTCACCTTGAGGTTTGACCTTGAGATGAATTTCTTGGCATCCATGTCTCAAACACATAACATGGTTACTATCTGAGACCCAGTCATAACCCTCTATATTGTGATCTGAGCATTGAAAAACATGATTTTGGAGTCATTATTCAACCAGCTATTCCATGCTGCTCTTGTAGTAAGGCTGTGTTTTAAGTCTTTCATTAAAGAAACTACTACTCAGTTAAATCAATATCAGTGGGTTTAAGAAATATGTAAAAATATATATATTTTAATATTCCAAATAGAGGCATCCAGAGTTGATTTCCTTATAAGAGGTTATCCTCAGAACCTGTTACCATGAAAAACTGCCCAAGAATAGCTATGTACTGCTATGCTAATCTTCTTGTATGTCTGCAAAAAGAAAGAAAAAGGGATTTAGCTGTCTTACTGTCCTGCAGTGTGGACTGATTCATGTTAAATGATATGAGTGAATCTGTTGAATTTCTGACCATTGCTAAACGACTTCTAAATGGCAGTAAAGTAATGGCATCATTAATGTATGTGCCAACTGAGTCCAACCCCAAGAAGTTTTATCCTCTTCTTGCATATCATTCCATTTGAGAAAAGGGGATGTTATCAAAGGGAATGCTAATTGCTTCACAGAACCCCTAGTTACAGTTGAGGCATCGCCTAGACTGTCTGCTGCAAATAAGACAACCAGTCATTTTATACTCGATATGACCATCACAGGTGCTGGGAGGCACTTAAAAATCAGGCTTCATATTTTTTTTTATATTTATTGTTTTCATGTAACCGGGACTAACTGCAGAATGGAGAGGGATATCGGTCCTCCAACCTTTCTAATAACATTAGTAATTTTGGGGTAAAACTAGCAGTACATTCAGACCACTTCCCAAACTATTTAGGGGACATTCCTCTCCTCTCCCCTCCCCATGTTTAGAGATGTAACTCATCTTTACTAATGCATACCAGTCTGGAGTACACTATAATGAGTATAAAGTAAGAGATTTGAGAATTTAGTAAAGGAAATGCCTTAGTTGTACATATTTTGTTGGATACTTTGCCATCATCTCATACTTGTAAAGTTAGAATACCAGGCTTGTAGCCCAATGAAAAGCTAAGCTGAACAGATAATAGTTTTGCAGAACTGTTGAGTTGTGTAATTGTACCTCCATCTAGAGGGAGAGGTAAACAGTTATGAGGATACTGCAGAATGTTAAGCATACAGATTCAGCAGATGTTGCATCATGTGTAAATAACACTGATTCAACTCTCAAATCCCTGCTCTGGATACTCCACAGACATTGGATATGCATTAATATCCTGTCACTGAAAATGACAAACAGCATAGAAGACAAGACATACCCATTTGCAGAAAGAAGGAAGTTCAGCTAGAGAAACGTAGATGGTGTTATGCGTATATCTCTGTAGCCAATTAATCTGAAGGACTTGGTTCGTTGTCCCTTTATTTATCCAGTCTCAAAATATGTAAGTGGCACATGCACTTACAGATGAAAGGGTACTGAGTAAGGCAAAGGTTTTAAAATTATTCAAAGAGTACAGATGAAAGGGTACTGAGTAAGGCAAAGGTTTTAAAAGTATGCAAAGAGTACAGATGAAAGGGTACTGAGTAAGGCAAACGTTTTAAAAGTATTCAAAGAGTACAGACGAAAGGGTACTGAGTAAGGCAAATGTTTTAAAAGTATTCAAAGAGTACAGATGAAAGGGTACTGAGTAAGGCAAAGGTTTTAAAAGTATTCAAAGAGTACAGATGAAAGGGTACTGAGTAAGGCAAAGGTTTTAAAAGTATTCAAAAAGTATTGCATACTACTGTATCTGGATAATAGGGTTTGCAAACCAGAAATAGAGCAGTTCTTTTTGATTAACAGTAGTTTAATGCAATTTTCAGCAGAAATGAGGCAAGGGTGCTACTCTACGTGACATGTAGGGGAAGTTTGTTCCAGAGGTGGGGATACACTGAGATATGAGTCAATCACACTAACATTTCTTATTTATCTGTTGATGAAGGTTTAGTTCCTTTAGTCAGATATTTCAGTAGCCTTTTGCTCTGTGAAGAAATAGAAGGTCAAGGAGTGCCAAATCTTTCATGGCTCAAAAGACTAGACATAGATCACCATGGAAGAGTCTATAAGAGACCATGTATAGAGAAAGGGTTTCCAGTCTGGGTATGGGATGGTTTGACTCCATAATGAAAACACTTAAAATACAGGTCTAAAACAGTATGAAGATAAACGACCAAATATTACCTAAGTAAAAAAGGTGGAACAACATGTAGAAATAAAGAAATGTTCAAAAAATAAAAAAATGTAACTCAAAAAAATAAGCTACTTTCAATGCCAGAAGTAACACTACAAATTGAAATATAAGTTAAATGTAAAATTGTAATGCATAAATGGAAAAATAAACAAAATAATGGAATGAAATCAGCCAATCTTACAAAAAAATAAAGACATAATTACTGGAGTTAATAATCAGCTTGTACTACAATTACAGAATGCAAAGCACAATTCATTACTTCTAAAGCAGAGATGCATCATAACAGACTAAAACAAATAAATTAACATTTACATATAAAAAAGTTAAATAATATATTAAATTCATATAAAAAACATGATAGAAATATTAAGTAATAAAATGCTTTTATAAAACTTTAAAAACGTTTTTATATAACTGGGGTCAAATTGTCCGGGATCGAATCATCCGGAGTCAAACTATTCACTAACTATTCCCATAGACAATCTATGTAAATTTAAACATGAAAGTCTATACAATTGCATTGGGGTTGGATCATCCACGGTCAAATCGTCTGGGGTCAAACAGTCCTGCTTCCTCCAGTCCACATGGATAATTGAGTGTCCTGAAATCATTTGATTTTTAGTGAGGAGTCTTTGACATCTTTCAAATGAAGGGGAATTATATTCAGTAACGGGTCTGAGAGATGAGTAAAGGGGAATTAGTACTTCTTTGCATCTAGGTGAGATGCTTTTGTAAATTAGATGAACCAGACAGAAGGCTTTCCAACTATTACAGAGGTATTATGGTCAAAAGCTAAATGTCAACAAGAGTGCTTAAATCTCTTGCACTACTTTCTGATTGGAAGAGTGCATAACCTATATCTTATGATATAGAGATGGTGTGTTTCCCAAAATGAATTATTCTACATTTTTCATATTTAGTTTGAGATTATTGTCCTTGTACCAATAATAACCATAGTCTAACCCATGTTGGAGCAATTGTGACTAAGTGGAGGATTGAATAACAACACCCAAATTACAGTCATCTGCAAACTTAGATAACCATTCGCCAGAAGTGTTGGCTTAAAGGTCTGAGAAACAGATGCCAAACAGGAGAGAGTCTAGCTATGAGCTCCATGGTATACCACTAGTAACTTTTTTTTGCTTTCAAAAGTGTCACCTTTGAGTCTAACTACATGAGTTCTGTCATATCACTTTAGCTATTTGATACACAACACATGGTTTTGCATTCAGATTTACGAGTTTGTCAGTTATGCTATGCATGAGGAATAGTGTTGAAGGTGTTGACCAGATCCAAGTATACATGCACTACATAACTGCTATACAATGCTTTGGTGACTTCTGCAAAGAAATGAACAAGGTTAAAGAGTGTAGGGTAAAAGGTCATGTTCAAAGCCACAAAATGGAATATCATTTCTACATTGTACTTCTGACTTCTCTGAGCAGTCATTGATGTCCATTAGCTGTCTGGGTCTTATGTTCACAAAAAATGTGAAAATAAGACTTTTCTACAGATTTCTGTTAACTACCGACACACTTTTGTCCTTCCAGGCTCTTAGCTGTGAAAGACATGACATGCTGATGTCAATCAGGAGCAGAAGTCTACTGGTCTCTGCCTCTGCCTCTGCTGTAGCAATGACAGTAAAAGAATGCAGACTAATGGAAATAAAATGCAATGTCACAGAATGAGCACTCTGACAATAGGAATATTTAACAAACAATCACATTTTTCATTAAATATTACTTTTTTGGGGCATGCATTTTGTGACTTTGCATTTGTTTCTTTTCTGGATTGCTCCACATAGCACTGTCATATTACTTCTGAGTACAGCACACAAAGAAACACGTCACCACGCTGCTAGGCATGATGATATGATTAACCAAGTTTGCATGAGCTGCATGCAGCATGCACACAGTAAAATGCATTTGTTTATTTTTATTTTACTTGGTGATTTGATTTTTTTGTGGAGGGAAGCAAGAATTCTAAAACTAGCTACCAAATGACCATAGATCCTTCAAGCCTGCTATCGGTGGCATTGTCTGGCAAGTCAGTGCTTTAAATTTGATCAAGACATTTTTGATGTCCACAGCTTTACATACGAGGCTGGTAAACTTAATGGTCTGTAGTTACTAGGGCCTGTGGCTGGGTCATCCTTATATAATGTTATTGCAGTGTCTGTTTTCCAGTCTTCAGGAATGTAACCATTGGAGAGGCTTAGACTAGCAGTTAAGTAGGCATTCATATAAGCCATACATGGTACTGATATTCAGACAACCTTGTGTAGAGTCAGGGCCCATGGATGAGGTATTATTAGATACTGAGATGGTTAACAAGTCTTGTTCTACAGTAATCATAGGCGTGGCTGGGACTGTACAGTCTTTGGGATAATTAGAGCTATGAGTGGAGTAACATTTGTACAAAATGTATCAGCTAGAAAGAATATTGTCCATTTTCTTTGGGTCAGAGTGGTCAGTGTTATTGTGGGCTAGCTCCAAACCTTTGCTGTTAGTTCATAAATTCATGATATAGTTAAATAAAGAAGTGTAATTATTTTTGGTTACAATGTTTTTAAGTTCACATTCATCTTTAAGCTTCCTAATGGTACTTGTAAGATCTTTACTATTTTGCTTAAATGTGCTCCTAAGGTGGGTAGAATGAGACCTCTTGTAAGCATGAAGTAACTTCTTTCTCTTGTTAACTTTATCTACATGGTAATTCTACCACTGGATTTCTCTTTACTTTGTGAATAGGGACTGTTTGATCAATGCAAGTATTTAAGTGGAAGTAGAGGTCAAAAACAGCTTTAGCAATGGAATCTGTCTGAGGTGAATTACAGCAGAATTTACTTAGATCATCAAGTAGTTGATAAATATTACTTTTGAGAAGACCCTAAATGCAGAAATATTTGTTGGAGAAGTACCACCAGTTTTAAAGAAAAGATCACGCACTCATTTATGGTCTGACTTTATGAGGGAAAGATGATACACATGGAAGTATATTAAAAGTGGCTCTATGTTTTTGGACAAGATTAAAGGTATTTTGGACTTGATAGGATGACTAAATATTTGTTTAAGGGAAATACCATTTATAATATCAAGTTAGTGTTGAGTAAACCAGCCATTAGCAGTGAAGGTCACCCAGTTCATCAAGAGATAATTGAAGTCCCCCAGCAGAAAATTATTAGGGTTAATGTGAACTTCAGATGGCTATTGTGGTCCGAAGGGGGATATAGTTAGTGACACTGGAGCAACAGATAGCACACTAGTCTTTGGCACTGAAAGATTAAAAGTCTGTGGGTTCTATTCCCACTGTAGGTGATTAGATTGCTGATGCTGCAGTGCAGGATTAGGGGTGCTGCACTACTGAATGTATCTTCCTTCAGATGAGATGTTAAACAGATGTTCCATCTTCTTGGGTTGATGGCAATCCAGGTGAATATAAAAGATCCCACAGCAGCGATCAAAAAGATTAGAGGAAGTTCCTCATTTCCCTGCACAAATTTCCTTCAGTAGTAAAAATACCACCTTGAGCTACCCCTGCCTAGTGAGAGTTGGGCTAAATCAGACAATAAAGGATAAACAAATAAATACAGTGAGTGTGTTCTATAACTAGGTAGCTATGAAGTAGTAAATCATTTTGTTTAGGATGATTTGGATAGCTAGGATCTAAAATTTGGAGTTCTGAGAAATAAGTCATGAGGGGATGGTAGCTTCAAAAAAAAAATGATGCACCCCCCCCCCCCCTACAATTGCTAGTAGATCTAAAGACATGGTAGGCACTAAACTCAGAAAGAAGGGGAGTAATTAGCCTAGTAAGACTAACCTGACCAAGAAAGGGCAAATAAACAAATAAATAAATGTAGTGTGTTCTATGGATAGATAACTATGAAGTGGCAAATAATTTTGTTTAAGGTGATTTGGAAAACTAGGAACTCAAATGTGAAGTTCTGAGGTATCAGTCATGAGGTTATGGCACTGTAAACAAAACTGATAACTCCCCGCTGCAATTACTAGTAGGTTTTAAGAAAAAATGAGTACTAAACCCAGGCAGAGGGGAGTGATTTTGTCATGTTTCTGTGGTTACACATATTTGATTCTGCTCAGGTTGCAGAAGGGCCTTAGATATGGACATTTTTTATGTCTCCTGATACTACACTTTACTGGATTAGAATGTCCAGCAGATAGATTCAGCCTAAAAAGGCACTATAAGGGTAGTAAAGTCTTTCAGCAGAATACAAAAGGCATGTAAGAGAGATCCAGACTATCCCCAGCTAAGCAGCAAGGCTTGTCAGCAATCTCATCCTAAGCGGCATCCCCCTGAATCCCCCTAGATTGACACCACCAGGTATCTTGCCTTTAAATATCAGCATCATTCTCTGTGATGACAAAATACTTCTCAAGATCATTGACTTTAATGCCTATTATGCATGCATAGTAATCTCAGTCATATCCTTCTATATGTCATTCTGGGTAGAGCACCTATGGTCATTCACCCTGTACATGGACCGTCACCAGGTTATAATCTTATTTGTGAGGATGAAAGGATATAAATGCCCTTAATATATCTTGGGTCCTGGCTGTAGAAAGACAGATAACCATCACCCTATTATTGTCTAGTATAAGAAACCACTCAGATGAAAAATCCAGAAAGGTGAATTAACCCCTTACGGCTCAAAGTATTATAATTTTAAAATGTAGACTGTTTCCTTATATAACAGTTTGTCTTTAAAAGTCCTGTCTTCCCCCATATGCAAATTAACCTGTTCTAAAATACAGCCCTTTAATAAAGAGGCATCACTGTTATGAAAATCCTTAAAATGAAGTGCCAGAGGGCTTTCCAAACATACATTTTTTTATATTCCTGACATGTTCTTGTAGTCTTACTTTGAAATCCCTCTGGCTTTCTCCACTATAAAATAACTTGCCCTGCATATTACAATTAAATCTGTGTAGATTCAAATTATATATTATTAACCTTAGAAAAACAATTTACAATCAAAGGCATATAGAGCATTTACCACATCTGTGTGTACCATACCTATCCTCTATATAATACTTTGAGCTCTAAGGGGTTAAGCAAAGACTGCAATTGAAAGTATGTTATTAATTAACAAATTGATTGAGGATGTTTGATTGTTAATTGTTTTATTGGGTACGTTATTTATACTGTTGACTTGTTGAGAGGGATTTTTTGTACTCCAGTGAAGGCTTTTGGCTGAGGTGCCAGAGAGTGGATTTAAATCTATATTGTTTTCTGTAGCAGTGGTTTGTGTTACCCTATTATTATCTAGCCTGGTGAAGTTAATGTCTGTAAGCCTAACAACAGAGTCACTTATTACTAAAACGTCACAGTCGGTGGTAATCTCAGTGAACCATAAGGCCTTTGAGTCTGCACCTTAGCAACTCTTAGAAGTATGTGTATTGCCTATGGGTATGCAGGGTGAAGGTGGGTGTGTTGCTGTGAAAACTAATGGATGGTAGTTTCTTAGTCCTTAGTCTGGAAGGCTTAGGCAGTATTCTGTTAAAAACTTCAGCATTGTAGATGTGCATTACATTGCAGAGGTGTGTGTGTGTGTGTGTGTGTGTGTGTGTGTGTGTGTGTGTGTGTGTGTGTGTGTGTGTGTGTGTGTGTGTGTGTGTGTCTTGTACTTACTATATGTGTTTACAGATAAGAAGGCAATCTCAAAGTTCAATAAATGCTCACACCTCACAGACATTGAATACTTGATGAGGCAGCAATAAAGGAGTTTTGGTAACCATGAGGCACTTGTTATATTGCCTCAAAATAATGCTATCAGTCTGGCTACAGCAGGGGCAACAGCTGACTTTGGTTCCATACTGACCAGTGCAGTTGAAAGAGCATGAGAAAACAGGATAGCTTAATAACCTGCTCTTTGCATAAGACAAGACTGGAGTAGGAAAGGGACAGAAAATGCAACTACTATAGACTCTGGAAACAATAAATAAAAGTGATAGTAGTAAAAGTAAAAGCAGTCTGTTCAGTGACAAGTATCAAATTACACTATCGTTCTGACACAGAGGAATGAAGCCCCTACATTTGAACTAGGAGACTGGGGTTTAGTTAGCAGCTCTAGCACTGGGGGCACTAGGCGGACAGGAGTGAAGAGGTGTGACTCACTCACTTCTCACAGTGGGCAGGGTAATAGTTATCCGGCACTCAGGGCCACACAGAAAAGGTAAGAGTTCCCTGCTGGAGACCACAGAAACCATTTTGATGGTATTTTAAACGTACTAATGCAGTAGTGTTTTTCTATAAAAGCTCTGTTTCTTATCAAAATTAATCAATATTTAAACTGCTCAAACCAAGATATTGATACATATTTAAATGATGGTAAACACTGTGGAATTAGTGCATAAATAGTTATACTGGGACACCACAGAGTATATAGTTAGTTATTTACTTTAGTACGATATCACATACAAATGAAAATAATTATCCTGTGTCAGCAAAGATGGGCACTGAGGATTAAAATTATAGAAAGATGGATCTACTGATACTTCTGGTATACTATCCTTGAGAGACATAGCATTAACTAGTGATTTAAGTATACCTATTTCAAAAAGTAAAAAATAAATTTTAGTTTATGCGTTGAAATGCGACCCTGGCTCTGAGAGCTCAGTATATGTAAATGCTGCTAACTGCTTATGCACTAATAGTAGAGAATGGATAATTGTAGGGGTTTCAAATCCCACAACAGATGAGAAGAAACATTATTCCCCTGGGAATAAAATAGTGAGGTGAAGTATTATGTACAAGGCTAACACAATATATTCAACTACCTGGATATTACAAACTAAGCAGGTTAGATCAGAATAAAGTAGATAATTTAGTGATACTTATAACTGGTCAGGTGAGCTAAGTTGGTTAGTTGTTATCTGTCATCTGTAATCCTTCTTGATATGTCTGATACATTTATTCCTAGACTTTGGTATTTTATAATTTAATTGGCAACCTGTTTAAGTTTTTAACTTTAGCAATTTTTAGCAATAATTAATGTTACTTTCTGCAACTGTTCACAAACTGTTACTGAATAATTAACTAACAGTAGATTTAATTCACTTCTTGACATAGTTTGGTCATTATCATTTTCTTAGGTTGTAATGTGCTCTGAGATACAGACATATAATAAACTTGAAATAACTCACAGCAGATTGAATTCACTTGATGAGATAGCTTTTGGGTCATACTGGGTCATTATTACTGTTCTTTGTTATATAGTTGTTTGCAGTAGTAAAGTGCATTGTGATAAAGTTCTGTAATAAACTTGATATAACCCACAGCATATTTAATTCACTTGTTGGCATAGTTTCTGGTCATTATTATTGTTATTTGTTGTTTGGTCGATTGTGGGTGTATGGTGTTTTGTGATAAAGCTCTATAATAAACGTGAACTAACACCAAATTGAATTTACTTTGTGGCATAGTTTTTGGTCATTATTACTATAATTTGTTGTTCAATTTATTGTGGTTTCAAAGTGTTTTGTGAAAAGGCACTATAGTAAATTTTAACTTGAATTATAAATATTAAATTAGGTCTTCACTTTAACATTTTATAACACAATTTGCTGTTAAGATAATATTCATAAACTAATCACAGAGCAGAATTACACTGAAGAAAATCATCTATATCTGGCACTTGTGTTGCTATTTTGCAGAAAAATAATGTATAGTTTCACAATGTTTTCTTTGCATTATCCTCATGATATTCAGTTTAGAGTATAGAATCTTTGTGTCAAGTGCAAAAGGAGTTCAGATATGTAAAACAGGCCCTTCACTAGAAATGCCATACATCTCATTTTGTTGAATTATTTTTTTTTATTTGCCCTGCTAATAGAAAGATAAGTACAGTAAGGCTTTGAAGATATAACGAAAGCAACCAGCAATCATTAAGCAAAACTTTTTAGTTGCTTAAAGCACAAGTGAATCTTATTATTATGGTCCTACTAATGCCATCAGACTAGAACAATGTTTCTAACAGGACATACTGATTTGTTGACAGACCTGACAAATTTCTATTTCAACAAATGAGTACAATTTATGCTTTCATGTAAAGCATTATACATTGTAGACAAATACCTTGTGGACTGACCTTAAACAAGACTACATCTGCATTATTATGCAGGTCAATTAAACATCTAGTTAAGACCTACCATCACACTTTAAAATGTCAGATGTGGATTCAAAGGCCTATCAGGGAACCTCTAGTATGTTTCAGACAAATAATACAGCAAAAAATTCAACTTAGTTGTCTATTACAAGCACATGGAATTTTTTCTCCAGCTTTAGACAATGGGGAGTACATACATATCTTGAATAAAATGACATAAACCAGTCAAACAAATCCCTATTAGAAATCCCTATTAGAAAAATGTATGACTATATATATATATATATATATATATATATATATATATATATATATATATATATATACACAACGTGCATGTGTGTGTGTGTGTGTGTGGGGGGGTATATACGTATGCGTTTGTGTGCATATATATATATATATATATATGAATTTATTGACAAGAGATAGAACATTGATAACAACAGACCATTTTCAGTCCCTGCCCCAAAGAGAGAAAGATAAACAGTTGAAAATATGTGATTAAAAAAAAAGTAAATTAAAAATTTATATGTAGAGATAAAGACATAAAATGAAACAACCAGTTGAGGGTGCTTAAATCAAAGTAAATGTAAAATGAAGAACAAAGTTATGCAATGGACATTACATTTAATGCATGCACACAGTTATAACATAGATTTGAAAAATAACTTTAACTTGAGAGTCATGTGGAACTTGAAGTTAATCTAATAAGGATAAAGTCCATCAGGAAATTAGTGACGATGTACAAAACAATTGGCTTAAATACTGGACATACATTTTGAAAACTGTTAAATTGTATTTTCAACTGTTTATTATTTATTTATTTATTTTGCTAAGGAGCTGAGACTGAAATCAGTGTATTGTGCTATAATTTAAATAATCTGTTGTTGGTAAATTAAATAATATGTGGTTCTCCCAGAAGGAAAGCTACTTTTTTGAGTTGACCAACCAAAGAGACTTAGAGCAACAATCAGTAGGCAAATAACTTGGGGATGCCTAACAAGTTACCTAGCTCCCCTATATATTCATAGTCTTGTAGAAGCAAGAATTAACTTTTTCTTCTTTGGGCAAGTCATATATGTATTCCATCAGAACATGGAAAACATTGTTTATTTCATATCCTTTTAAATAACTGTCAAGTTACTTATCAGACCACAGATAAACTGAATGACTATCTTCCATGTACATTTCTTCATACCAACCTCTAGGCAAAGATCAGAAATCTAAGCAATCTTATACCACAACGCAATAATCTTACAGTGCACAGCTAAGATACATTTTTCAATATTACAAAACTGCAGACTACCTTTTCACATTAATTTCTGATTCAGAGCCATGAAGGATACAAAAAAATGTCCTTGCAATTCTCAGTGCCATCTCCTAATTACTTCACTACCAAAGAAAATCACTGATGTCACCAGTGCATTTTGGGCAGAAGAAACAAATTTAATTAACTCAACATTTTGATCTGGAGAAAAAGCAAATAAAGATGAACCATCACTGTGTTTTCCTGTTGATGAAAGAATGCCCCAAGCATATATTTACTTTATTTCTTTCGGTCTAGGTGCAGCCCATGTTCTTAAATCAGTAATTGTTCTATCTGTCCATTGGTACCCAAAAACCTATAAAATAAACAAGGGTATAAAATCCAAGGCACAATGCATGGGACTTCTCTTGATTTATTTGATAATTAGAAATGCTAAAGGATCTGTCCAAAATCTTCAAAACCACTCTTGCCCAGCATTTAACCTAATCATCTCTATCTTCTCACTGCCTACTTTTGAATTTTCCGTGGTTACAAAGACCACCTGAATACAGACTCAGAGAACTATCCAGTGGGCTCACGCACCCACCTGCCTTTTACATTCTCTATATATGTCTATATATCTCCTTGGTCTTGCAGCCATTGGTATACTAGATCAATTCTAATGAGAATAAAGGACATTGGGCTTGGCTCCACCTTTAACTGTCAAAAGCATGAAGATACTTGATCTACTTCTTTAATGCATTTGCTCTCCTCTATGCCTGCTAACAATGCAGCTATGACTATTGACACTCACTTGTTCCTCTTTATGAAGATGGCATCACAAGCAATGTGTCATAATGAGTTTTGAAGTTGCAGTGCTAAAAGATGAATAAATAAAAAGAAAAGAAAAAGCCTCTTTATTCAAAGTGATATGCTGTTTTATTCCTGTAGGTTTATTGCAGGCAGACAGCTAACCAGAGTAGAATGTACACATTCTCAAAATCAAGTAATAAAAGGTTTATTCAAAGTAATGATTGCTTTTATCTATCAGACTTCATCAGATACAAACAGGAAGGAATCACAATGCAATTGTTCAACTAGCAACATGGGAGATGGGGGGGCAATAAAGAAAGGAGAGTGAGTAGCAAAGTCAGTTCACTTATCCAGGGGGGGAGGAGGCAGTCTAGTCTCACTGCAACAGAGCAATGCTATGAACCTAATGAACACCATGCAGCATAATCAAGTGTACCTCTAGTTTGGAAGTTCTGCATGAGTGGAAATATGCATGCACCTATCAACATAGTGCCATATGGTGCTCGCAGATTAGCCAAGGGGAGGAAGGAAGGTTGTTACGACACACTCCTCAACAGTAAGTATGATATTGCAACTGTACCTTCAATCTCATCACCACCCATAGATATAGATTGGGTTGAGCCCAATGGAGGCAAAGACAGCATCTGGCAGATCAGATGAATGAGGACAGGAGCTGGTAGCAGCTAACAATCAGATGCAGAGACGGGAAAATAGTTAGAGTAGCAAACACTAAAATGACTGGAAAATGTATTTAAACCCAGTAAAGCTTTCAATCAAACAAGATTTCAATACACTTTTAAAGCTGTGCATACCTCACAAATATTTAAAGAAGCCACCCTACCCACCAAATAATGACATGTTGCATTTATCTAAGCATTATACTGAGGTATAACAGAGAGAAATAAAAGCTGTGAAAAGCATTACATTATTTAGTGTTTCTAGCTTTCAAACTGTTTTTTATGAAAAAAAATAATTCAACGCTTATGGGACAAAAGTGCCAAATATTATTTGTCATTTAGCTTCATGTGAGAACAGTTCATTATCCTAGTGCACAGTTCTCATATTTGTAAACAGCTAACGCATGAATATATATAGATAGAGAGATAGATAGATAGCTAGATAGATAGATATAGATATAGATATAGATATATAGTCAGGTATATATTTATGTCTGTATGCGCACACATTTTAAATAATTTGTGCTATCCTTTTTGCACGAGTCCTGGGCTTCAGAAATTCCTAACATACATCCCTTTCACAGCAGGATTGCACAGTGCATTAGACTCAAGTGATTCAAAGACCACTGTGCTAAAACAACAATTAAGAGGCATCAGCCTGTAGTGCAAATAGTAGTTTCACTCAGTAACATAGCTAGGGTGGGGCAAATGGGCAACTGCCCAGGGCACAAAGTATTAAGGGGAGCAATCTTCCAATACTGATGTTGCCTTAGTGCATGCCAGCTTTTAAAAGCTGGTATTGCATTTGCTGTCAAACCTGGAGCTCTAGCACTCCCTGTGTGGTCTACACTGTAGCAAGCAGTTTGCTACAGTTTAAAAGAAAAAGGATGAAATCATGGTCTGCAGGTTTATATACAGTAATACAATCCATGTTATATTTGAAATATAATATATGAAACATGTCCTTTCATTCTTTCATTTAGTGCTCTGCAGCTTTTTCTTACATAATGCTGAATTCATATGCTCTGAACTTTTATAATACAAGGAACATAATGTTTACAAGTGTATTAATGCCACCAGATGCTGAGTGTACAAACCCATATAGCTCTAATGTAGTCAACAGACCATCCAGTTCTGACTGGGGAAGATGTTCTCTGTGTCTAATGGTGTCACACTCATAACAAAATTGCGCCTCTAATCTTTTTTTCAGGTTTCATATTCTCCAATAAGCAAACATAGCATTCTGACCTACTATATTAGCTATTTTTTGTATTATCACTCATCAAAATGTGCCTCTGTTTGATTATACTGTTAAGAATAGTTTCACTATCCCTGCACTAACACAAAACTATAAAAGCTTCTCTGTCTTTATATCAAAAACAGTTTGCTATTAACAAATATTTCATAATATTTTATACATTGGACATTATTCCTTCCTTTTACACAGCCAGTTTTACATCCAAAAATCTATATAGATAGCTCCACTCCTTTCATTTCAAGAAGCTACATAAATGTCTGCATAACCAGGATACCTTGAGACCACCACAGCCATGTAATATTTTTTAAAATGATTCATTATTACAAACATATCATACAATATTTTAACACAAGCTCAAGCAAAACTCTGTGTATTTTAGCAAGAACAGCCTTGAGGTTTCCATACTGTCATAGTGATTGATTGCCATATAGTGTTTTAATGTTTTGAAGACTGACACTTTCAAACATCTATTTCAAACTATTTGCATCTGCCAAAAAGACTTTTACTTAAAAACTATTTGTATCTGTCACACTGTGGTACGGTATTCAATTTCTGACAAAAAACGTCTCCATCATACTTTTGCTGGGGATGCATTCAGCGTTCCATCCCTCTGCACCAGACAGATAGCCAATAAAACTATGTGCCATCAGCACAACTGTCATTCATTTATTTATTTATGTATTTATTTAGTTTTGTTATGCTCGCCTGTTTGGGAAATCCATAAGGAAAGCAAGATAGTAAAACTTGCAACCATGTTCTGTGAATAAAATGCATTGTTTCAAAAGACTAGCTTTCTGAATGACATTTTGAAGAAGGTAATAAATTGTTACTGAGTTGGACAATTGTCTGCATGGGATGGCACATTTTGTATCATTGAAGACTGATAATCATCGTTATTGATCAGGATGCCCAGTGCCTATCACATTGATGAAATGCACTATCAGCGGAAACAAGAAGGCCAACCTTAAAACTTAAAAGCCTTTTTCTTCCTTGCCCACAATGTGCAGAGATCTAGGCATTCAATATAATTACAAAAGGGATAGCAAGGCCACAGTCCTACATATAGAAGGTTTGGGGGGGGGGCTCCCCCCCACCACCTTTACACACAGAAAGGAAAATTTCAGGTATTTGTATCTCAGTACCTTTCTAAACCAGTAACATAGTTTGACCACATATTCAGTTCAGCCACTGAAATATTTGACAACATGAAGAACTAACATGAAAAATATTTTATTTAATCATTTGTTATTCAGGAGGTACCATGGTGGTGCAGCGGTTAGCATTGTCACCTCACAGCAAGAGGATCTTTGTTTCAATTCTCAGCTGGGGTACCTTCTGTGCGGAGCCTGCATGTACTCCCTGTGGTCATGTGGGTTTCCTCCAAGTGCTCCAGTTTCCTCCTACACTCCAAAAGACATGTATCAGGTGGATTGGACACCCTAAATTGGCCCTAGGAGTGAGTGCATATGTGAATGAAAAGTACAGATGAACTACTGCAGCAGGGCTAGCCACCCTGTGGTGTAACCCTTGGCTCGAGATGATTGTCACTGTTGAAGTGAATCCCTGACCCCATGTGCAAAAAATAGGAAAGGGAGTCAAGGATGGATGGATGGATTTGTCATTCAGGGTGAGTGAGCTGATCCACCAGACCATCTTTATCCATAATCTCAGTAATATTACAGAAAAAAAGGAAAATGAAAAAGCAGAAGATGAACGCTGATATAACATATACTTACATATTTGCAAGATGAAATAATCAGGAAGGATAGGAAGAAATACACCTCTACTTATAGATGTACGGTGTCTCTTCATTGATGCATATTGTCAAACCTGGAATTTTCTTGCTTCAAAATTTTTTTTTTTTTTGGTTTCATGACAGTTGTACACTTTTGCCTTATTCTGATACACATTACGTGACCCTGACTTATGCCTTCATTCTGTCTAGCTGCTGCCATAGTTTCCAGACCAGAATAACTGAGTTTAAATATCTCATTGCTCATCATCCACTCAATATGCGATTAAAATGCCTAAGTTGTATAATTAAGAGAGGACTGCTAGATAGTAATAACAATGCAGTAAATACTGGTTAATTTTCTACATCAAAATAAATAATAAGACCTAACTAACAATACATTTTAAGTGGGTGTTGCAGCATAATTAAAATATTATGGTTCATTTCAATGTAACAAAACTGATCCAAGTTGAGGGATTAGCACAAGGGGTTTGTTATACCAGCAATTCATTCTAATGGTGTCAGGCTGCATTCCTGCAGATATTCCTGTGGCCTAGGCATAGCCTTTCCATATCTGATCAAAAGCATGAAGGGTTTCTCTCTATTTGATTTATGCTGAGTTGCATAATAAGATCATTCTTTCCTAACTTCTCTATCACTATATTCCTCATTAAAATAAAGGATAGTCCATGTGTGTTGGCTTTTATAACAGAAATTAAGACACACTAAGCTAACTAACTTCTGCAGACTATAAAGGCACTCAGCTTACAACTATGAGTAGCCTTAATGTTTCTGATGTTCCTGCCTTCAATTAGCTTGAGCGTTAGATAGATCATGCAGCCATATTGTAGTCAGGTAGACATGTTTAAGTGAATCAACAATTTAGTATAGCAAAATGTATCACTTGTGGGTGTATTATGAGGCTTAGCAATGCATAACATCCCATCTTCTTTGGAATTTGAAAGGTTATATCCATACCCATCAACCTCTTAGATCAAGAAATCTGGACAAAGCCATAAATAAAAGTGGGACAAAGTCCCAGAAATAGGGACAATTTTTAAATATTGTTCTTACAAATTTAGAAAGTTGATATAATAACAGGTTTTGCATTAGCATGAATTTTCTGAAGGGTATGAAGTCTGAAACTCAATTGTCTGTTATTATTTTCTAACGTCAGTATTTAATGATTTGCCACTAATTTGCAAGAAAGCCACAATTTTATGAAAAAGTGACCAAAAATATTGAAGCAAAAATCTGGACATTCTGCGAAAATCTGTACAGTTGAGAGGTATATTCATATCTGCTGTTTTCAAGGGTCATTATATCAAGTTCTCCCATCTTCACAAATACCAAGAGAACAAGCTTGGTACCATATACATTAATCATGGCAACACTGTTGTATGAAAGGCATTTTCTGCATCATGAAGGAAATGTAGCACTTGTTTTTCAATATTCAAAGTGCTATGAGAACTAGGCACAAAACTTAATGTTATTTTGTTTTAGGATCTCCTTTTATGATGTCATGAGTTCTACCTCTAAATAAAGGATATTTGAAATGTGTCCTCTAAATAATTTCTGTTTCTGTAACTCCTGAAATAAAGTGAAATTAAGTGTCAGCATTTCTTGGTTATTAAGCAGTAGGCAGCGCAGTGGTGCAGTGGTTAACGTCGCCTTACAGCAAGAGGTTCTCCGGTTTGATTCTCGGCTGGGGTGACTTCTGTGCAAAGTTTGTATGTTCTCCCTGCATTCACATGGGTTTCCTCCCAAAATCGAAATACATGCATCTGGAGCATTTCTCCCTGGGCCTCCGCTGAAAATAGGCTCTGTCCTAGTCAGACTTTCCCAGTCAACAAATGTTAAATAAATAAAATAATATATAAAAATTAACATTTAAGATATGCATACATAATTCAACAGGTGGCAGCATCCATAAACATGAGCTAATTTGTAACTGTTAGCATTTTGAGTTTATACTAGACACAAGTAGAGAGTGTAATGTTTTATCTGAAAACAATTTTCAAGCAATGAGGGTTGTGTGTCCATTGTTAACATATTCAGGATGCAAATTAAAGCTGCTGGATCTAATGCTATTGACATGAGTCTAAAACTACGAAGTATGAAGTCCTGATTTAAACAATAAGTCTTAAATAATATAATTTGTATAATATTCTGTGTTGTTTGGCGTGTGCAAAGGTAGTGCAGGTAAAACAAACCCATACTGTCAATGTCATTATAGGGAATCTGCACACAATCGAGAACATTCACAGAGTCATATGTATGTCTCAAATACTGACCAAGATCATAGTAATAACAAGCTTTGTGACTTTGATGATTTACTTACAGGCTTATTAAGTGTGCCAGGATAATACCATATATAAATATATTCTGATACTATGCCAGTAATACATGTTGCAGGGAAAGTACCAGTAGTATTTAGGAGTAGAAATATGCAGGAGGTGAACCAAATATAATCCTTAAGTGTTAATAGGAAGCAATTATGGGCAACAATGGAATAATGGTATGGTTACAGTTATAATCAAGATACGATTCACATTTGTAATGATTCACAAGACCTGAGTAAAGTGAATAAAACACACTATTATATATGGTTTACCACAGTGTAATCGAATACACTGCTGTCGAACCCAGCAATGCTCGAGTTGAAATCATGAAGTTTTGCATGTCAAACGGCCGAAATGTCACAAAGAACACCAAATGCGACATTTTAGACCACTCTATATCCAAAACGAGTGCTAACATGGGTCCAAAAGGGGGAGCGGGATTGTGTTCAATGCATTTGCGTTCAGTATTTTCCGGATTTGCTGCACTGCATTCGATACATGGACAGTCGACGTTGTGTCCGTCGGCTAAATGGTGGTAAACCTTATATATTGTTGACATATGAAAAAGTAGTCTTAACAATGCAAAATGCTATTCTTCCCAAACTAGATGCAAACCAAGGATTCATTTTGATGAAGTAAGAAGATGAAAACATTAAACTGTGTACATTTAATGCACCAACAGGGAGGAGTAGATAATTTCAACTCCTTTCCAATATTTCATTAGCAACAGAGAAGTACTAAAAGAGTTGTTACACAAGTAATGGGAGCCTTAGTAAGTGGTCTAGACATAACTGATGTCCTTCTCCTGTGGGATCGGGTACAAGAAAAGCACAAAAAGTCAGATACTGCTGCTGAGTGGACTAAGACCATAAAGTTATATATGCTGTAGAAATGCCAAAGCCATAAGGGAAGCAGGCATTGCAGACTCTCAGGAATGACAGAGTGTCTTGCAAAATTTGCACGTAATATGTCTGAGATGATAATGCCTCTGAGAAAATTGCTACAGCATGGTGCAGCCTTGGTGATGGCAATTTAAACACCAAAAAAGAATTTTTAAAATGCTCAAAAAATGAATTGCAAAGGAACCAATGTTCAATTTATATGATGTAAAAATGCTATTTGTGCTGTAATTATATGCCAGTCAGAGCTATGAGCCTGGAAGAGATCAGGCCAATTGACTGCTGGTCAGTAACGTTTACAGATGCACAAAAACATATGCACCAATATAAAAGGAACTGATAAAGTGTATGGATGTCAGACATTCCATGTGTGAGCACTGTACTGTAGAGAAGTTCAAGTAGAAGCAGACTATAAACACTAACTGAACTTATAAAGAAACATTTCTACAAGACAGCTCCAAGGCTGCAGTACCAAGTAAGGAAGGACATATATTAACATACGGAATAAAGTATATCTACTAGAGAAGCACGAAGGGCTGGTAGAAGAAGAACTAATTAATCAGGAGTTAGCAATAACAGAAAAAAACAAAACAAAAACAATTCTAAGAATAATGTGATTGGCAGAAAAGCAGTTACTTAAACAAGTTAAAACAAGGGGCTGGCTTAAGCAAAACTTATCAGAAAGTAGGAAAATTCAGTCCAATTTGTGTTTTAAGGAAAGGGTAAGTCATGCTCCAGCATTATCAAATAATGGCAGCTTATCATATGAGAAAGCAAATACTTGAGGGGATATACAAATCATATTTAACAATAATCCATGATTGTGTGCGGTTATCACTAGATTTACCAATGGTTGGAGTGATCTGATCATGAGGACAAAGCCCATGAGTAAATCCTGTGATGTGCTTACCCAGTCATAGATTATTGCTATTATACAATTACATTATTTAAGACCTTATCTTTCTTAAATAATGTGATTGTGTAAAAGGGTGTTAATGATGTTCTGCTATATTTGCTCAAAAATTGATGTAATGCCCATGCATAAAGCACATGCATGGACATACCTGCACAGTATATCAGTGCAGTACAAGAAACAGAATGGAGGCAGAATGGAGAACACAGTACATCCATTGCACAATGTCTCTTTTTTGCCATTTATTTCCCAGATCTTTTATAAAACAAATGAGAATAAAACTCTAATTTAGTAGTGTGTGTTATTAGTGCATCAACTTCTGTATCTGAGAAATGGGCTACTTATTGTTGTCACATTTGACAATAGCCCTCAGTACAAATGTCTAAAAATCAAAAGATTCAGACTTACAATGTCCAGTCTACACTATTCACAGGCTAATGGACAAGTAGAAAGAACTATCCAAAGAGTGAAAAGCCTTGTGATAGTTATGACTATAGTTATGAGGGCTGTTATCATTTAGGTTTGGAATAAAGGAACATTCCACTGTAGGGATTCAGTTTCACTCTTGCTCAACTCTTATTGGGCAAAAGACTGAAAAGTAAACTATTCACTTTAGCTGCGTTACAGATTTCTAAACATCAGCACAAAGGAAAATTTGGGAAGAAGTCAAAAGAAAATAGGAAAGAACAATGAAATAAAGTAAGAATACAAAAAAAAAACTGAGGAAGTTGAAGCTGTTCGTCCAACAGCTCATGTAAGGCACAATATCATTCATGAGTCATATATGAGTTATACAGAAGGAACTACAAACATCAGCATTAGACAAAGGCACTGAGGCACTACTAAAATTGTAATGATGACCACTGTCACAGGAAAACAGACATTGAGAGAGCTGTGGTAGTCAAGAGTAACCATTTGAAATGTCAGGACCCACTAGAACGAGTCCCAAAATGGGAGACTGAATGGCCAAAAGAGCAGACTTACATATACCAAGTCCGAGATGTCTTTTCTTATAATATTCTCTTTTCTCTGGTATATGTCGATCTCAGAGTTGGTATATATATATATATATATATATAAGTTTAGAAGGTTAGGGGTGCAGAGGGCTTCCTCCCCTGCAAAAAGACGTTTGAAGAAGAAGAGAGATTTTCAAGGTTCGCTCTTCTCCTGGTTTTCGGTCTTTTTTTTCCGGCTTTTCAGCACTTGGTATTTTGAGTGCTGACATTTCAATAGGGCACCTAGTCAGGAATTGCAGAGATACTCTTCTGGCCATGTCACCAAGGAAAATATGTCATGCCACAACCAAAAGAAAAAAAAAACAGATTAACACTCTTACTAAAGACACAGTTTTAGAAGATCATAGTGAAGGCTAATCCAATAAAGATGCAATTTAGAAGTTAATTATGCATCTAAGAACAATCACTTATATTTACTGGTTAGATTAAAAATGACTGTTTGACATAAATAGCCCAAAGTGTTATGCTGTATGTATTATAATTCAGCTGCATTGCTAGGTCCTAACATTCTGTCTCATTTTATGTCATAACATGGACATTTTAAATGACTATATGTTCACTGCTGTATTCCAATGAGCTACCACTGACAGAGCCCTTGATTTTATTATGAAACTTCTTACAATGGAAAAAGTCAAAAAACAGCTCGGAGAATCCATCACAGAGACAAGCAAAGTAAACAAGAAACAACTTATCCCCACTTTGATTACAAAAGCTTTCACAAGTGAAAAAATACAAAAAATAAAAAAAGTGGGATAGAATACATGCAGCCATTAGATAAGCATGTATTAATTAGCATTATGACTGAAAGCAATTTATGTAGATGAAGGGTAAAGGTAAGGAAATGTGTGTGGAAAAGGATGAATGTAAGAAAGCAGTGGAGTTTGAAGCAATTCTATTAATGCGAAGACAGAATGAGTCCTGAGATACTCTAAGATTTGTTATGGTATTTGATGGTGGAAGTACAGTTTCAGAACTGGCCAGCATTCAGAATGTATGCTGTTATGCGTCATTATACTGGTATGCACTTTTCAACCTTTCATTCAACTGCTCTGTTAAACTACTTAGACTGCACAAAATTCTGAAGCTGCATGAGTTATCATATGGATACATCAGGGTTAAATGCCTTTGAAAAAAACAAACATGCACAGCTATGTTTATTTGATTTTGTTCCCTAATTTGTTATGTGGCACTTTTCTGTTCAGATATATAGTGTCAGAACTGCAAGCAAATTAGAAGCATTTGATTGAAATGTTGGAGGGCTGAGAACTGAAAGCTAAGACTTGGCAGGCAAGAGAAAAAAGCAAAAAGTATACTAGTGTATATCTTTGCTATTCCTAAGATAAGCAAACACGTTAATCTTACAAAACAGTAGCAATTTAAAACTGCGTGAAAAAAGTCAACAAAGAAGTAGATGTTTGAAGCACTAATTTTAATCCATGAACCATAAAACAAATAAATAATATACCAACAATTGTTCAGTAAAGTTTTATATATCCCAGTCACAATATGGGAAAAGATACATAAAGGTCATGGTTAACTCTCTTTGACTTCTTCACTAAATGCTATAGTCTGAATTGCTCTCTCTGTATTAGTAAATCAAAAAGTGAAATACAGCCAGCCAGGCAGAAATACAGAAAATCAATAAAAATAACAGTTTGACGACACAGGACAAATTCACCATAAAATATATTGATGAAATATTTTCTATTAGATGAAAGCACTCAATACATTTTATGGTGAATTAATCCTGACTGGTCTGACTGTTATCTTTCAGTTTTACAATGTGCATAACCATGATCACATGTAGCATGCAGAAATTCTCACTATTCTGAAACTATTTAGAATTTTTTGCTGGCACACTGCAGATCAGTTTTTGATTCAACCTCTCCTGTAACCCCATGCTTTGAGACTGTATCTTCTGTGAACTAATGACATCTCTAATTATTGTATCAGCTAAGTTTATGACTTCTAGACATTTTGAATCATAGTCATGTTACATCATGTACACATTCACTTCATATTGAAACAATGTCTCCCACTCTTTCCTAATAATAGAAAATGACTTTTTTTGGATACTTTTTATGGTAAACATTACGAGCAGCACAATTCTGAAGTTCTTAATCTAGTTGTACTGGCCTTCATGGCCACAATATCACACTGCAATATATTTTTACAAATGACAAGGACCAAGTGAAACTCAGATATCCTTGCCATCTTTTCTTTCATTGACTGATATGGTACCACGAATCGCTCTGTTCGGGTGAGACTAATGTATTCCTGCCATTGTTTCTTTCCTTCAGTGATTTGGCATCATCTATTTATCTGCTTGGAACAATGATCCTCATATGAAATTAATATCTTCTTTAACTGAAAAGTAAGGTTGTAATTTCTTCCTCATGGCAATGTTTTAGACACAAAACCTAGGTCTGTCTCTGCTGACTCAATGATAGTGACCAAAAAAAACAAGCGCCTGGGGAACAATCAAGCTTCAGCCAGTTTTTAGAAAGGCCCAGATTATCTTGTTTTAACAGATAAAATGTAATTTCTTGATTTCTTGCTTATCAGGCTTATCATCAACATATTTCAATGGCCATTCTTAAGCCCAGATAACATAGGAAGGAGTCGGGGAAGATCCAGCTCCTCAGTTTTTATCATAGCTGCTTGATTACTAGCACTATGTATACATGCTGCTATTGCAATGTGAATGTTATAGTCATAGCATCTTATCAAGCAGATAATTACATACAAATGAATAATCAAATTGTCCAAAAATAGTCATTTTTCTAATGACATTTTCTAACACATAATATTAATATATTACTTTTTTTCAATAGTCATTTCAATCACCTTTATCTTCAGTAAGTGAAGCATAAGTCATACTAAACATTTTTAGGCTGAGGTGTTCATTGCAGTAGATGTGTGAAAAATATAACCCTACATATTAATTGGTATAAGTGTTCTTAACTTCTTTATATTCTCAGCAAACTAACTCAAAGACTCTTTATACATACTTTGAATCCAAATGTACAGAATACCATTAGATGGTTTCCATAATAAAATAATATTTAAAAAGCAAACAAACGTCCCACAATTAAATTTAAACATAAATTTATATTTTAAATTCATTGAGTTAGTTAAATATGTTTACAACCCCCACAACCCAAACATATATATACCAATTCCACGGTCACACCAACTTGAAGAAAGTCGAAATTCCTCTCAAAACAGAATCACTGCCTGCACAATTCGCCATCAGTGAATTCCTATGGAGGAACTCTAATCATTGGTAAGTTTAATGAAGCTCGAGTGTTTATTCTTCATCCACCAGTAAGTTACCCCTTGCGGCCATTAGTGATATTTTTTTACAGAAAACTTGTCAATAAAATTTCCATTATATTAGAAAGCAGATTTTTCTATGCAGCACAAATAAAATAGAAAGAAGATATACAGTCTACTACTGAAGAGCTTTGAAAACATAATTAATTATAGAATCCTAATACACTATTTTTGCAATTATTAAACCCCAGTAGAGTCTACATCAAACTTTTTCCCCCTGGCAAAATGCAACTATGAAAAATGAAGACTGGAATTTGATATGTATTCTTCTAGTAACTAATAGTACTAGGAGTAATTCTGTCCTCCGGTAGTTTCAATAAAATCATTCTCTAAAGAAAGTTTCTGCAAAGTCACCAAACTATGATTAAACAGAGCTTCAGTAGCCATGAAGAAACCAGATTTGTTTTTAGAAGATGTCATGCATTTCTTATCTGGGGCATAACAGGGTTTTATTTTTAGCTTAAAATTCATGGCTGAATATATTCTGATTAATATTTAATATTTAGCTGTAAGTCATGACCCCTGAGTACAGAAATTGCTCTCCACTAGATGCTGTGAAGCTGTGATAATGAACCCTGACAATTCCAGTCGAGTGCCTATGAGCTAAAGGCAAACACGAGGATTATTTTTAGAGCACACAAGTATTTTTAGAAACTTCCATTTGCAGAAATGTGTATAGTCAAGCAGCAACCTTTCAGTGTGAATACTTTGACTTCTGTAGCAATAGTCCAAGACTCAGGTATTTGCCAGCTAACAAATATTATTGTGATATACTAAATATAGGATTTGAAAAGTTGGCAGAAATTGGCAGCAAGATTATAACCTTAATAATTGCCACTTTTTCACTAGTTGTAGCTAACATATATTATTGCAGTCCTCTAGCCTTTGAACAATGAGCATTTAATTTAAATTGTTCTTATTTTGAAATGTGTCTTTTATTGTATGCAAAGGATGACATTCATTTATTAATTAAAGAATCCTAATGCACTTTCCTTTGTAACATGTTCTTTGCAGTGCTGAGTATGGCTTCCCACATGAGATTAGGCAGGAAATTGGAACTGTAAAGGTAGCATACGAGGGTGCTCTAATTTTAGTATGTGAACTATTTTATTTTTGTTACTCATCTTATTAGACATGCAGGAATAAAAATGCACACTTTTAATGATATTCTAAACATTTTTGCTAAGCTGAGAGTAATCAATTGTGGCAGAGAGCTGTAATATTTTGCTGTATTATTATTCATGCACCTGACATTTAGGGAGTTCATGTCTTCTGATTAGAAACTAATGAATATATTATAAAATCATTGTAAATAACATGCATATAACTTATGCAGTAATGCAGTGCAATAGCCTATGGGTCTCCTGGGAAGAATACTTGCAAAGTCTGTACATGGCTTAAAACAAAAGCAAAAACCGGAAAACAGCAAAAAAAGAGGCACAAACTTATGACAGAAACTGTATACCAGTGTAAAAAATTGTCAACCAGTTACATACAGTAAGCCAGACAATTTACCTGTAGGATATAAGCGGTATGTAATGTGATTCTGTTCAGCTGCAGAAGCTGAGCTGAAAATTAAATAGAAGAGCTGAAAGTAAGGTGATCTATTATCACTGAATCAGGCCTGTTACATGCCTACACCCTCATTACATACTGCAGTGTGAAAAATAGTTTTGTTAATATTTTAACAGTCCAGGATTTCTTAGCAAAAGCAGAGACATGATAATATAGCAATTATGTTCTTTACCTTGGTCAGGGTTGCCAGGGAGATGGAGCTATGCCAATAAACATTGAGTATAAGGCAGGGAACCAGTCCTGGACATGGGCATACCACTGTTCCATTTTATAATCAATTGCTTTCTTTAATTTATTTCTCTTTTTATATTGTGTGATTGCATTGTGGGATGCATGCACATGCTTAGTTATACACTATACACATATCTACATGCAGTTTGAAGACCTGACAATTCATCTAACAGCATGTCTTTGGAATGCTGGAGGAATCCAGCCTTCCTGGGGTAGAGGGATGATATCCAGACTCTGTGGAAAAGGTATACCAGCTAGAAGCTGAACTGCAGACCCAATAACTATGAGGAAACACTGGTAAAATGTTGCACCACTATATAAAAGAAGAAATAAATCAAAAAAAGCAATTGATAAAAAAATAGAGCCATGCTACACCCATAACCTCACAAAAAGTAATTCTGAAAAACAATTTGTCGGTTCAGTAATATCACAGAATGGATATACATACACATTATATTGAAGATAGTTTGTCTATAAAAAGAATAAATGTAGATACATGGCCACTAAAGTACCTCATCAAGAGGATCATGGGCTACAAACAGATGTCCTATGCAGCTCGACTAAAGAAACTCCAGCTCTACTCAGTTGCTTACCGCCTACTCAGAGAAGATCTATGCCTGACGTACAAAGCCATGTCAAACCCAGAATTAATGGACATGCTCCACCTCAAAAAATCCAAGTCCCTTAGAGCTACATGCTCCAGGGACCTAAACCTCAGCACAAAAATAAATAGGACATGCTGGAGGGACAGATTCATTTCCCAGAGGCTCTCCTCACTCATTCATGTTAGACATAGCCCTTCGCTGACCCTCTTCAAGCGAAATGTGGATGCGTGGATGGGAAATCGCAAATTCACCCCTGGCATCTCTTCTGTGTCCCTGCTAGACAGAGGCACAGTAAACTAATCTTAAAAGGGTACCTTCTGTGACCTACTTTACAGAGGCACAGTAGGCTAATCTAATAGGGAGGCGGAAGCCAAATACACTCTGGCTAGGCTTATAAATGCCCTAGGGCAAATAGCCTAGTATCTACCTATGAGCCTATGAACTACATCTTGTTTTGTTACTAATGAGTGAAGGTTCAACTTGCAACTAGGGTTGTGTTGTTGTGATTTATTTTCATTTATATAAATGTATGATTGCTTATGTCGAAATTGATGGTTTAATAAAGCCGTTTCTTGTTTTTAAAAAAAGGGGCAGGAATAGAATAATTTATTAATGTTGCTTAGGTTATAAGATATGTAGCAATATACATGAAGTAAAATGCTTGCAAATGTTAATTTGTTAATATAGTTTGTTTACTTTTATATAAATGTAAATTTACCTGTGTCACAAGTGACAATTCAATAAACAGTTACGCATACCTTACTTGGATAGAGGGAAGTTTCTCTGTTCACCTGTGAGAGAGGGGAACTTTGAGCAGCCATCTGTTCATGGAGGAGTTTTTCCAGCCCAGAAGTTAGTAGTTTAAAAAACACGTTTGCACGGTTTTGTGCACTGGGCAGCACCAGTTAGCTAGGGTTAAATTATTCCTGGCTCCACTAAGTCTCCTCTTTGGTTTTTCACTTGAAACTAGTCTAACTCTCAACCTAAGCACTCAAAAAGCATCCTACAGTCCAGCACTTGCTCAGACCTAATAGCAAGCACTAATATACCTCGACACTTGACTGCCCAGCAGGGCAAGGCTCTTTATCCACCCCTCACCAACCAAGTGACTAAGCAGCTCACACTACTATTCAGGCATGACCAAAGGGCAACTTCAGGTGTACTCTCCAGTCCAGCTGGTGAATCTGGGTATCCTGAGGCAATGTTACAACTGCCTCATGTACACAAACAGCCCTCTCCTCCTACCACAAAACACTAACATATGTGAGAGATGCAATTATGCAGCCAAACTGGAGGTTAAGGTCTCTCCACCCAAGACTGGAACAGACAGTCATGATGAGAAGGTTAACACTTGCACCACACCTCCAGCCTCACAAAGACCTACTAAACCAGCACTGGCAAAAAAATACACATACATACACACACTAAATCATACTTGGAGGCTCTAAATAAAAACCTGCAAAAGTATCAGAGAGCTCCAAAGCAGACACCCACAAAACCTTCACCTCCCATCACAAACCAGACAACACATAAAACACAAAAAAAATGTACCGCACAATCACAGCCATTAAGGCGAAATAACATACCTAACACATTAGTAATAGGTGACTCAATAGTCAGGCACACTGACGCCCTACTCACTAGGCTGGACAAGGAGAAGGTTACTGTTAGCTCCCTGTCGGGAGCCAGAATCCGCCACATAACACAAGCACTCAGGTCACTCCAGAACAAGTACAAATATGACTCTGTCATTGTTCATGTTGGTGTGAATGATCTGAGACGTACCTCCCTGGACTACATGAAAAGAGACATGGGAGAGCTCTCTGATCATGTAGCCCATGTAACCCTGACCCTGAGTAGCATCATGCCCTCACCAAGAATGATACCTCAGTATAAAGAAAAAATGATAAATTTTAACAATTGGCTAAGCTTCTGGTGTCATTCAAAGAGGATCCAGTGTCTGTCAGCCTGGGGTGACATGCTCGACAAGCCACGTTGCTTTGCAAGAGATGGCTTGCACCTGTCACCCCTTGGCTTTTGAAAACTGGCCAAGCCTCTTGCTGCCCCCATAGTGCCTTTTTTAGGCAAGGCTCAAAATTCAAACCCACCTCCGTAAACAGCACAAGTAAAAAAATGAGGGTTATACTACTCAACGCCAGGAGTTTAAATCTCAAAATGCATGTGCTCAAAGCACTCCTAAGTATGGAGAATGTTGACATCTGTGCAGTAACTGAAACCTGGTTCAAGGCACCAGAGAGCACTCCAGCACTACTGGTCTATAACTCATACCACACATTTCGACCACAGAATATGGACCGAAACACAAAAGGAGGGGGTGTATCCATATTCATCAAGGATACCCACACCTCCAGGTTAGTGGCACAGTATAATACCTCTGAGATCATCCATGTGCAGCTAACATCGGGCAAATCTGCAATGCAAATTGTGGCCTGCTACAGATCACCCTCCATGACCCAGGACCAACACTCCTCCTTTCTGGAGACACTGGAAAACATGAAGGTCCTACCAAACACCCTGATAATGGGCAATTTCAATTACCCTACCATTAACTGGGAAAACTACTTGAGTACAAATTCCCAGGCTCAGCGCTTCCTGGAATTTATCAACTCAAGTGACCTGGATCAGCTGGTAAACTCCCCTACCAGAGGCCACAACATATTGGACCTGGTCATCACCAACATCGGCAACAGGTGTTCCATACCAGAGGTCAACCAGTCACTGGTTAGATCAAACCATAAACTAATCACCCTGGATGTCCACACCCCACCACCACCCCCAACCATGGAAACCACAGTGAAAAACTTTTCTAAAGCAAACTTCACCTTACTTAAGGCAGAGGTGGTAAGTTTCACAGCCCCCATGCTAAAGGATAACACTGCCCAAGATGCAGAATCTTTTACAATTGCACTATATGAGCACCTACAAGGATGTATGGATCATACCATCCCTAGCAAAACCAAGACTCACTCCCCTAAGAGAAGGAAACCAATCTGGTGGACCCCTGCCATAAACAGGTTATACAACAAAAGGAGGAAACTAGTTCAGAAAAAAAGCAAATCCCATGAAGGAAAGACATCCCTGATCAGTATCAGTGAGAAACTAAGGTCCCTCATAAAATCATCCAAGGCTAACTTTGAAAGAAAAATAGCCAAGGATTCAAAAGATAACCACAAAGCCTTCTTTAGCTATGTCAAGAATCTAAGTGGCAACTCGCAGATATACTCTGAGCTAGTGCAAAATAGCACAAAATATACTGAACCTACTGATATTGCCAACATCCTGGCAGACAGATTCAGTGCAAACTTCACCTCCCTCTCACCTTCAAAAGGGCCCACAACAATACCGTAAAAGTGTAGTGTCCCGGAAATCACAGAAGGACAGGTGAAAACACGCTGTTCAGCCTCAGCATCTCCACAGGCTATGTGCCCATAGAATGGTGCACAGCAATGGTTATTCCATTCCACAAAGGAGGGGCCACAACTGACCCTGGTAACTATCGCCCCATAAGCCTGACTAGCCTGGTCTGCAAGGCTATGGAGTGCATCATCATGGAACTCATTAACAAAGACATTAGGAACCTCCGAGCACTTGACCCGACCCAGTTCGGCTTTGTTAGGGGCAGATCATGCCTACTAAACCTGGTTGAATTCTTCGAGACAGTCACCAAGGCCATAGACAAGGGAAAGGTGGGTCACACAGCTACCTTGATCTCACCAAGGCATTCCACACCATTCCTCACTCAGGTATTATAGAAAAACTCACCAGCCTGAACATAAACCCCTATGTCACAAGATGGGTTGCCAACTGGCTTACAGACAGAACTCACATGGTAAGAATAGTGGGCTCCAAGTCCGACTCTCAACCAGTCACAAGTGGTGTCCCGCAAGGCTCGGTTCTGGGACCCCTACTGTTCGGCATATATTTCTCAGAAGTACAGGCAAACACAGGAGGACTGTGGCTAACCAAGTTCACTGATGACTCAAACTGGGAGCCATAATTGACTCTCCGGCTGACACGGACATCCTTCAAAAAGGCCTTACTGAGACAGACACCTGGTGTCAAAGTCATGGCCTCAAGCTAAATGCCAAAAAATGCATAATCATCCCATTTGGGAAAAACAAAACACCCACGAATTACCACATAGATGGCAGCCCCCTTAATACAGAAGAGGTAATAAGAGATCTGGGGACCCAGGTAGATAGTAATATCTCCTTTGACAATCATATTGCCAAAGTAGTTAGGAAATCCTTCTATGTGGCCCATCTAATTACTAAGGGGCTCGCATCTAGAAATAAAGAGGTTATAGTGCCCCTCTACTTGTCACTCATCAGACCCATCATAGAGTACAATGCCCCATTTGGGATGTACCTCACAAGACACTTCCAACAGCTGGAAGGACCACAAAAGCACCTCACCAAGGGGATTACTAACCTGAAACATATGTCCTATGCAGCCCGACTGAAAAAACTCTGGCTGTACTGAGTGACGTATCATTTACTCAGAGGTGATCTCTGCCTGACTTACAAAGACATGTCCAACTCAGAATTGATGGACATGCTCCACCTAAAGAAATCCAAGTCACTGCGAGCCATGCACTCTAGTGAGCTAAACCTTGCCACAACAATAAATAGAACATGCTGGAGGGATAGATTCCTGTCACAGAGACTCCCCATGCTTTGGAACAAAATTCCTAACTACATTAGGCAGAGCCCCTCACTAACACTCTTCAAGAGAAGTCTTGATGAGTGGATGGGTAACAGAAAATACACCCATGGGATCACTTCATTGGCTCTGCTTGACAGAGGCTCAGTTAATTAATCAATGGGGCGGCGAAAGCCAACACACTCTGGCTAGGCTTATAAATGTCCTCGGGCAGATAGCCTACTACCTACCTATGAACCTATGAACCTATGAATCTATGTGTTAAAAAAGTGATTCAATAAAACATTTTTAAAAAACATTTTTGCAGGGAGACATGATCAACGCAATCCCACATGGAAAGTTTCAACCTTCTCCACCCCGTACTTAAATATATTAACTCCATCATCACACAACTATGGTAAAAAAGAAAACAAAAATAGCAGACACAATGGAATCACTACTAGTATGTACATACAAAGTGTACAGGCAGTAATTTTCAAGTGTAAACATTATTCTGTGAGCTCAGAATAAGTGCATATAGACTGACAAGTTGAAGCCTTGCCCAATTTAATATTGAACTGGCTAAATTATTTGCACAGATCTTTGGGCTTTGTGTGTAGTCCATTCCTGCAAATGGTTACATACAGGAATTGCAAATAAGCAATCTGTCCTAATTACTTTCATGTGGAAGTTGAGCTTAGTATGGTCTTGTATGTGGTGACAGAGATTGCAAATCTGAAAGATAAAAGTATGTCATGGGAGAAATTAGCTCATCCTTTCCAATTTTAATATTAAACTCAAAGATCCCCTCTGTGATGGTAGTAAATACTGTTGCTTCTCACTTAGTGGCTAGTCCTAATTTGATAATATTATCTATATGGGAGGATTTAGTTTCTAGCAGAGTCTCTGTTTTCTCAAAAAAGCCAATGTTATGCACATATAGTTATTTTTGTCTGCTCCTTTTGCCTTTGAATCAGGTTATGGCTTGGTTGAGATCATGTCTTACCAGTTAGAAAACACTTATTCAGTTAATCACATTAAATACCTCAGAGAATTTACAAGAAACTGATGCCGATGACTGTTTTCACTGTTATTTACCTATAGTTATTTATTCGATAACAGTTTAGAATTCTGAATGCCATAACTGAAGTCAGCTCATATGTTTCCAGAAGATCCTCCTGAATTTCCCCCAAACCCTAAACAAGAAAACTGCCATATAGTCTGGGGAGCAATCTGTTCTTAAAATGCTTCTGCACTGAAATATGGCTGTTTCAGTTTATTCTGGTGGACTAGTAAATAATGAAGGTATTTTGGTGGGACCGTTATTTAAAGAAGAAATTCTTATGCTTTGTTAACATCCTTTTTACTATTTTGGACATTCAAGTTTTCTACTATCTTTTTCAGCACTGTTTATATGAATGCATGTATCTGAAGCTATTTACAGTTGCAAAATAATTGTACAATTGCTTGTGGTTAAGTATTCTGAACATAATCAGATATGAGAAAAAGCACTAGGAGATCAAGCTGAAGGATACATTTAGCCTTGGTAAGTTCCATGAAACAACAAACTAAAACATTGACTATGCCCAAGCTTATATGATATTGATTAGAGCTCTGGCTACTGAGTTAGTCAGCAGGGGATACTGTGGGGAGCTGCAGATGCTGATTCACCTATTCGGGGGTGGCGGGAGGCAGGAAGACCCACTGTTTCTGCTGTACTCATACTTAGTGGAGGATGAGTACCACAGTGGTCTGGCAAATAGCACTAGGCAGTGGCAGGCACTGCATTAACTTAGTGTCTGTTATTGTAGCCATGCTGTCATCTGCTGCAGGGTATTAGGTTAGGGCGTGATAACCACCCATGTCTGTCTGACAATATTGTCCCACTTTCAAAATCTCTTGCTACAAACAGGTAACATGGAAGAGCATTACATACATCAACTGTACAGATTTTAACAGAATGTTCAGAATTTTGCCTAAAATATTTGGACTTTTCCTAATAAAATCTGTGGTTTTCTGGCAAAACACAGAAGATTTAAGTCACCAAATAATGACCAAATAATGACATATATCTGAGTTTCAGATTTCATATACTTCAGAAAATGCATGCTAACACAAATTATGTTATTCTAGCAGCTTTCCAACTTGATAAAAGTAATATTTAAAAATATTTAAAACCTGTCCCTATTTTTGAGCCTTTGTCCCACCCATTATTTTAGACCTTGCCCAGATTTCCTGCATTAAGAGGTTGTGAGGTATGAAGAGCAATAAAGTAAAGGCTGTCATCTTCTGGGCCTGTGCACTGGAGGAATGAATGGACTGGGAGGAATTGTGTCATTAGTCAGCTGTCAGGGAAGAAAAGGCATATGAAGAAAAGGATAAATTAAATTTATGGCTGAAAAGGAGTTTAATAATTTTATTTCTTAAGGCAACAGAACTGCACTTTCTCTAGCCTTTTACTGTACTTTCGATTAATATATCCTTGGTCATACTCAGCAACATTATGATACCAGAAAAATTATATTTAATGTAGTGAGAATGGCAGCTATAACTTATCACACTATTACATAGTTTTTGTATTTTATTTCACAGATTGTCGCAACCTATTTAGACCTGTATCATTTCCTGTTAGCATCTGCAGCTTTTCTCCCTAAAGGCAAGAAGAGACAGAAGAGTTAGTGAAAAAGATCATGCTACGGAAATATGAAGGGGTCATTGTGAACAAGGATGGCAGTAGGGAAGGAGGGAATACAGGCAGCAGAGTGAAAGGATTAAGTATTGCATGGATCCCCAAAAGTACTTCACAGAGAAGGGTGAAGACTCAAGGAATGGACTATCAGAATAAGTGTTAGAGATGGAATGGTGACAGAGTTAAATGCTCCTGAAAACTGACCAGATATACTTATTGTCTCTTGCCATTTAGTAACTGCACTATAATGTAATACCCACAATCAAATTGTGCAATTAGAAGGACCTTATACATTGTAAAAATGAAGCTAAAAAGGCAATCCATACCTACAAGACTGGCCGTGATTATCTACAGTGCAGCTGTTATGAGTCGAGCACTTAAAATGAAATTGCCAGTGATGCCTAAACTACTAGAGCCAATAGTGGTACAAAATAATGCACCTGAAGAATCGTAAATAGGCTTGAAGTTCATTTTGGTAGTAATATAAGACAACTGCCAGAACTCTAACCAGGACTGATTAATTTTGGACCATGGTTGGATCAGTCCTCATCCACCCACTACACTTATACAATATTTATTCAAAGATCTCACATTAGATCAAGCCTGTCCATTTTTTTTCTTACTCCTCTCTTCAGATAATCGATGGAATCTTCATTGCAGACTGAATAGCAACTCTTAATGATTGTGCCAGCTCTTGAAACTCACACCAACCTCCTGCAAATACTGATTAACAAACCCTGTAGGTTTATCCTCCTGTCCCCTAGAACAGAATACATACAAAATACAACATTACCAATGAATGAAATGCAACTGATTTCCCAAACAGCTACCATCGTCACATTCTCCGTGACCAATAAGCCTCTAAATTTTAAAGTCCCCCCTTCCTTTCCACATCCTCTACACTCTTTCCTCAGACCAGAAACGCATATCATTCCTCTACATTTCCTTAAATTATACATCCTCTTTACTCTACTCAGGAATAGTTTTTTTTTTATTATTATTACTTTGTTGTTCCTGTTCTGTTATGCTGCATATCTTACTAAATGCATATGTTTTACCAGCAAAGGTTAGTGTTAGGAGAGTAAATGTGAATATATCACAACAATGTACATCTATAGTAGCAGACATTAGAGCGCTATGTTTATGCTATTTTAATGTGTTTCCTTGCAAATATACTATTTGCTTTTATTGTATGGCTGTTATATATGTCCTTATCATATTAATTCAGTGCTTTTTAAATGTTCAAGGCACGTCTGTTTGCATACTGACGAAGCAAGAGAATAAGCAAAGTGAATACATAACATACAGGCCTGAACATGTTGGACTCCAGGGCTAGATAAAAGAACAACAAAACAGCCTAGTATTGAAACCGCGGTGGTGGTGCTGCGGTAGCGTTGTCGCCTCACAGTTAGACGTTGCCCATTCGATTCTCAGTTAGAGCATCTTCTGCGTGGCGACATGCATGAATATAGCAATAACCCATGCCTGGGTGTGGGTAATGCTAAATTTACCCACGGTTGGCGTGGTTTGGTCCCGAGGGCGAAGCCCGAGGGACCAAACAAAGCCAACCGTGGGTAATTTAGCATTACCCACCCAGAAGTGGTTATTGCTATTATCATGACATTATTTAAGAAAAGAAACTATTACTTTTCTTAAATAATGGCATAGTATAATGCCTGTTTACTGCCCTTCCGCAGATGTCTGGCATCCGGCAGTTCTGATGTACCGCGTGCCTGCGCAGTACATCAGAGTTGTAAAAGCAACGGAGAAAGCAAGATCTCCGTTGCTTTTTAGTGTTCGCTATGTTAAATGAGTTTAACATGGCGAGACAGTTTAAAATAAGCAAGCGGACATCTCCGTTGCTTATTTTAAAACTGTCTTGCTATGTTAAACTCATTTAACATAGCGAAACACTAAAAAAAGCAACGGAGATCTTGCTTTCTCCGTTGCTTTTAAAACACTGCCTCGCTATGTTAAATGGGTTTACCATAGCGAGACAGCTTTAAAATAAGCAACGGAGATCTCCGTTGCTTATTTTAAAGCTGTCTCGCTATGTTAAACCCATTTAACATAGCGAGACAGTGTTTTAAAAAAACGAGTTTACTAATGGAAAAAAGTCCGGGCGACCGGACCTTTTTCCATTAGTATAACTCGATTTACAACGGGCACGCTGGCCAATCAGCGTGCACGTTTTGGGGGGATCATGGTATAATGGGCATTCCTTCATTGAAGGTTGTGCATTAGGCCCGGCAAGCCAGTACGTAAAAATCTACTGCCAATCATTAGCGGACCGGAGTTCCACTGTGGCGACCCCTAACCGGGAAAAAGCCGAAAGACACAAACAAACATATACCAAAAATGTCCAGACATCCTGAAGGAACTGCACACTCCACTGTGATTGGCATGAGGCAGAAGAGCAGAAGATTTACACAATAATAATTCAAACAATAACCCAGGTCAAGGAAAAGTGCAAACAACTGAGACATGAACACATGCCTTGGGGCAAAGGTGAGATAGTGAATTTTCTGTAATTGTAATATATGGGGATCCTTTATGATCCTAGAAAAAGTGATAAGAACACATTAACTTTATTGGGACACTGAACATTAAATTGAAATCTGTGAAGTGTCAGAACTGTCTATTCCTGTAAAATTAAAGGATCTATACATTATATATCTATAAGTCTGGAAACTTAACTAGACATCGGATTTCACATGCATTGTTCATTCGTGCAAATTAGGGATGACACCATATCTTTAGCACTAAAGTACACACATTATAATCAAATTAACAAGATATGGTGGGGCAAGGAGCAACTCTTTAGGCAAGAAACACCATCCCAGAGTATGCAGTTCCTAAAACATATGGAATATAGGGAACCCAGCATAAAGTTTGAAGTAACTCACCACTTTGCACTTTCATGCTGACTCAAATGTAGACCTGTGAGGAAGAATAGGTAGCAAGTACTACTGAGTTGTAATAAATTACCTAGAACTGTCTAAATTACCCACCCAACCCTTAGCAAAGCAACAAGCACTGTTTTCAGCTGAATGCAAGTTCATTAATGTTACCATACAGGCTTGCACATGAAAGATAATGACATATCCAGAACTGGCTCATACAAGGCAAAATAGACAAATGCCAGGATACGCCTGACATGAATCTGGTTGAAGGAGACTGACTAACCAGTGCTGGACAATGAAGAGATGTTTCAGTATTTCAGTGTCATTGGTGTTAGTAGACTCAATTCTTCAGATGACATTATCAAGGAAACTGCATTCAAGAAAACTGGGATCAATAATCACACCATGGAACCAGCTATCTAAGGAAGGATTAAAACTAATGAATGCAGATGCATTCCTCACCTCAAGGGGAAGATTGATATACAAACACAGTGATGGCATTTCTTTTAACATTGCTGTTAAAAATTGTTAAACTTGCTATGAGTAAGTTGTTTCTGGAGGGAAACATTGTCTGGAGACACTTGTGCGTGAGGACCATATTACCTCTGAATTATCTATGAGTAACTTCTAACACCAAAAATCTACTTTCTTTAAAAACGTTTGGATGCATTTTATTTTCCTAATGTCAGCCACACTGTGAAAGCAACAAAAATTGCATATTTATTGTGTGGTCTAATTAAATATTATACAAAGTTATTATTACAGTAGAAATTCCAGAAGACAATAACATGCAAGACGCATTGCATAATGGAAAACACATTCGCCTAATGTTGTTAACATTATTTGCAAACCCAAAGCTTCCATCAACAAGAACACTCAAACCTCATACAAAAGTGCTGAAGGGAAGAATTTTAACATCTATAGAATAGAATATTCCTTTTTGCTTTTTGAAATAAAAATAATAAATCTACTGATATTGAAAGCCATATTGTTAAACATTGCATACTAGGAAAGCGAGAGTCTAAATTATGTTTTAGTCTTGATGCGTAGTAAATGATATTGACCATGGCACTGATGTACAACTATCAGCAAACTTAATTTCTGCTGTTGGTAAGTAATGTGTGAAACCTGGGCTGCAACATGAATGAGAACCTCGCTGATAATAAGGCGTATTAATCTGGAATAATGGCAACAATTGAAGATTCCCTAGTGGTTCACATTTTTTCTGTCTCAGTTCCCCTCGATCCAGAATGTATCAGAATGACTTTGCAATTACAGAATGACAGTTATCGAGTGGGAAAAGGAAAGCAAAGTGTATTCCCTTGGATATTTTCACCTCACCTTTTTCTTTGCTAAATTTCTTAGAGTTTAAAGTAAAGTGAAAAGGTCACCTATTACGGCACTCTGCAGTTATTTCCTGCAGCTAGCTGTAAGTTTATAACTGCACTACCAGTTTTATGTTTTCTATGATAAAATGCACCTGAGAGCATAAGGGCAATTTCACAACTCTAGCATTTCTTATAGCATTTTCTCCTGTGTAATTCATGTTTATTTGGGAAACAAAATCTGCATATACTAATTTTTAGTGCCAGTCACAAAAATTGCTGACAAATCTGATAAAGGATTAGTGCCTTGACAGCTCAGGCATCCAAGTTATTGATTTTGTATACAAATTACCAATATGAATTTTCATTATTAAACTTTATTGCGGAAATATGCTTCAGGAATGAGATAGTGGAGTGGCTCATTTGCATCCTACTCCAAAATGCTCCATTAACTTGAGCTACAAATTTCAAATTGGTAATGTAGACAAGGTAAAAATGTTGTGCGTGTATGATTTACAGCTTAGTAGATCAGATACATGATAAAAAGTAAGATATCAAGCCGAACAGAGAGTAAAGATAGACCCTGAACTACTGCCAGCTTTACACTCAGGACTGCAGACATGATCAGCATCTTAACATAACACTGCCAGATTCCACTGAAGTCAACGCAGAACTTTGCAGACAGCGTGACCAGCATCCTGTCAACATTTCACCAGATGTTAGTGAATCATGAAAATGTTTGTTGTTTGTCTTTTCGGCTTTTTCCCGGTAAGGGGTCGCCACAGTGGAAATCCAGTCTGCTGATGACTGGCAGTGGATTTTTACGAAACGCCGAGGTGCCAGCTCGATGCCCAACCTTCAACGAAGGCACTCCCATTTATGCACGCATGTCTTTTGAATGCTACCCAACTGCGGGGAGTACATGCAGACTCCACACAGAAGGCACTCCCAAGCCACGCCAAAAATCGAACGGGAGAACCTCTTGCTGTGAGGTAACAATGCTACCGCCGTACCGCCACGGCATGCTAGTGAATCATGAAAATAGTAATTGAAAATGTATCACTTCTTAATGGTGCTCCATGAGTGGTTGCTGCTGTGATGTCACGACAATCAATATGCTGCAGGAAGTGAACTGATGCTATACAGAACAGGTGATAAAAGGGGACACCCTACTTATGGCAAAGGCAAGGAAAATATATTTATCTGGACCTATAAAAAATTGTGGCACATGTATATGTAATCATTCACATTCTATAGCTTAAATGTTTTGTACGATGTAGTTCCTGTGATGATATGAGGTAGTGCCATCTGTGCCAGGGAGACTAAGGCAGTCCATGTGTATCATATGCCAGCATAGCTAGCTGGAGTTTTATAAAGAATTTTATGTCATTTGTATATCAAACTGATATGGTGTTAGACAAGTCATTCAGTGGGTCATATAATCACCACACAGTACATTGAAGAGTTCCACTGTGTCTTCTGTTGCAGAAGTGTATACAGGTAGAAGATAATGGATATGTCATCTTCAGGCTATTCTGAAGTAAGATGATACACAACATCATCAGTCTCATGTTGTATGGTATCTCATTACAGGTCTCTAACTTGTACTAGCCATAATGGTATGATACCACAAGGGATTCAGTGTGTGTGGTGGCTTTGATTTGGAGCTGCATAACAGGTGTAAGCCTGCCTTTATGTGAAGCAAACACAGACTAAAAAATAGTATTGAATATGTGGGCAACACTAAGAGGCATTTATGAGTAATGTGTAAGAACGAAGATGCTAATACTGCAGTTACATTACACTATATAATATAATATAATACAATGTTTTTTAATTTAAACTGGGCACATAAACACTCAATGTAATTCTAAGTCATGTGCACCATACGTGTTGCGGTAGACAGGCCATTCCATTATCATATGACTGTGACATACAGAGCTTTTCTAGCATAACATGATTTATTCCATTTATCTTCCAGAGCATGGAAGCACTCACCATGTGATTCCATACAAGCAGGTGCCACACATCATACGTCAGTGAAATGTATGATATATACATTGGACAGACAGTAAAATTAAGCACAACACATAGATGAATCCTTCAGACGCAATATACCACACTATTACACCTAAACTGTAAAACACCCAATGCTAAATGAACGTAACACATCTCCATATTATTTACATGGTGACTCATAATATCTCAGTTGCCCCTCATGTGTAGTAAGTGTGGCATGCAGATACAAGTACTACAGACAGTCATACATGTCTGTGTTGTGTGATTTATCTACACTGACATATCATTAATAAGTTTCTTATTTTTATTGCAGGATCCCCATATGACTACTATTAAGTTATACTGCTGCTGTCTGTTGGATAATCTGTGCATGAAATATGAATAGCTGCCAAATGGTCTCATGACCAAGTATCACTGCTTGACACTAAAGGCTGACCTACATTATGAAGTATCTAACAAGAATGCAAATAATGTTAGTTAGGCTGCAACATTTTACAGCAAGTTTTTTTTTTTAAGATTTGCTGTTTTTACTATATGATTTCAATTAACATCTTTAACACAAATGATCACCAAATGTGGGTTTCCTCCACAGTAGTATATGTCAACGCAGCTGCAACCACAGACTCAGCCATTATGGCACTGGCAGAGTATTATTATGCCTGTATTCAGCAAAAGCATTAAATGTAGATATTCTGCACTCTTACACTTACACTTCCTGTGAGTCTGGCTAAGTTTGCTTTGACAAACCAACTGTGCTCAATATTACCATATGAGAAATAGAAACTTACTGACAGACAAATAAATGCATACCAGCCTAAACAAGCCAACTGCAAGAATGATGCCATACCCGTACTGCAACATATGTCACCAGTGACGTGGCAAATGATGATGGTTCAATCAAAAAACATGAACAAGGAAAGAAATGCAGTCTTATTTTTTAAAGTTGCATCTGACAAAATAGCACTTCTCAAACAATTGAAAAGACAACAAAAGCTTGAAAGGACAACAAATGCTTGCTAAAATGCCTAAATTTCATCAAATAATAATGCCTGCATCCATACTACCCCAAGAAAAGAAATGCTACTTAGTTTCTGTACACTGAACTCTGTATAACACTGTGGTATAGACATAGGGCAGGATTCATAAACAGCTACTACTGAAGTGTAGCAATCATGTTGGTGGCACGTGAGCTATTTGGTATTCATTAAGCAACTCTACATGATGTGTACTGCTGCCAAACAATTGGAAACAGCAGTCTATGCCCAAGTACATGCTAATTAACCAATCCAATGAGGTGGAGCTATTCAGAAAGCTATAAATCAGTCATGTACACTTGGTGTAGGCTTTTACTATCTACAACAAAAGCTTTTGGAATACAGGTATGATTGCACTTTGAAAAAAAACATGTCAGTGTTTGTTACTACTATTATTATTACACTGTATGTGAAAAAGGCTTTAATTAGGATCTGTATTACATAGTCGAAGTTCCGCAACTCAGAACACCTAATGGTCAAACCATTATGTTCGAAGTTACAGAACTTCTACTATGTAAAAAAAATTAACTACACAATGTACAAAACAATAACTTGTAAGCAGGGGGCAAGCCCCCCCACATGGGGGGATGTGCCCACCACACCTCCCGCTACTTAAATATACCAACTCCAAGATCACACCACATTGAAGTGAATGGAAACCTCCACTAACACTGATTTCCATTCAAACACTCAAACTTTTACAAATTCAAATGTATGGTCTCAACCATATGTGGTTCGAACTTGTAAAAGTTTGACTACGTGATGGGAACCCTTAAATTAGGGTGCTGCTGCTGCCAGACATTGGACAAGAACAAGTAGTGTATTTAGATCCCATTTAACTTATCATGGACTGTATGCAACAGAAATTGTTGACAGAGGCAGGGTGGACAGGGAAACACTGGAGGAAATATGCAACTTCTGCTGCCACCACCTCAGGCCCCATGGAAATCGTGTAGAACCCATCCCAGTGGAAAGAAAGGTATGCTTAGCATTAGGTATAGTCACTACTGATACTTTCCAGAGACCCACAGGAAATATATTAGAGTCTGTGTCACAGGCATCAACCTCTAGAATATTACAGCAGTTTTTAAATGCAATGCTATTACATGCAAGGGAGATTATCTGTTTTCCACAAACATCACAAGAAAGAGACCAAGACCCATGCAGGCATTTTATGTAATAGCACACTTCCCTGAAGTGTAGGGGACATAGATTGTACACACATAGAAAAAAAAGCCTCACAAGGTGAACAGAGAAGGCAGTACATTAACAGAAAAGGTTTCCACTCTATAAACTCTCAGGTTGCCTGTAATGCCCAAGGGATCATTTATAGTGTCTGTGCAGGTAAAGTTTCCATGACTCACACATGTTGCATACTTGTGAGGTCTACACCAGGTTTGCTATGGGGGATATTTCTCAAGGGCAAGTTATGCACTGAAGCCCTGGCTTGTGTAGCCCATGAGAAACCCACACAACCACTCTCTGCAAGTATATGATACCCATGCTCAAACTAGGAATGTCATAGAATGTGTATTTGATTTGCTTAAATCAGGGTTCCGGTGTCAAGACACACCAGGATGTGCATTGCAGTATGACCCATGCAACTGTGCTGAAATACTATCTGTGCCATGTTAAACCATATAATTCTCAGGAAACAGCTTCAACAAAGTCAGCAAGGACAAGGCCACATCAGGTACAGATAAAGAGTCTGAGGGATAACCACTAGCTGCAGATTGTGCTGGCAGATGGAAGCATGCACACTATGCCTTGGCTCTGAATAACTGTCAAAGGATAGCTCACACAAACCCTACCTGACTCAAAGTCTAAGCTTTCACACACATATGCATAGGAAAACTGATGCTTGTCAGGTACCAAAACCTTTACTTACTCATGTAATGGCTGTGTTCTGATAGGACCAGGCAGGAACAACCCCAAGCAGACAATTGTTCCAACAATAATGACAAGAGGTAAGTATAACTGATTACTCTCCTAAGTAAATATGCATATGCCTCTAAGCAGAGCCTTTTGTCTGATGTGTATAGTTATGTCAGTAATATCTCCTCTGTAAGATGTTTGCAACAGAACAGGTATGTGTTAGAAACAATGGTTTGCATCATACATTTCAACTGATCACTGTCCATAAAATATGGAACAGGAAAATTATACCCTCATTTGCAAAACTATACCCAGAAGCAAGACTTAAGCACCTAATGCTTCCAATGCTGTAATGACAGTACTAACCAAAATACGATGTCATACAAAAATGTAGCAGTAAGCCATTCACAAATTACTAGGAACAAGAAATCAACAACTATAGCTATACAATACATATTGATAAATCCAGTCTTGTGAATAAGCAAGCATCAGCTAGCCACTGTGTGCATCAGACTTATATGCAACCCTAAGTCACAAAGAAATGTGTACGGGTAGGGCACAGCCATCATCATTTGCACAGAGTGTGTGTGTGTGTGTGTGTGTGTGTGTGTGTGTGTGTGTGTGTGTGTGTGTGTGTGTGTGTGTGTGTGTGTGTGTGTGTGTGTGTGTGTGTGTGTGTGTGTGTGTGTGTGTGTGTGTGTGTGTGTGTGTGTGTGTGTGTGTGTGTGTATGTCTGTGTGAAGGGGGGGGGTGTATGAGGACAAGGCTAAAACCAAAGAAGTGTATATGTGTGGGGGAAGAGATGGTGTATGAGGACAAGGCTAATACCAAAGAAGTGAGTGTGTGCAAGTAAGTAACACATGTATCTTTCAGCGTATACAGTGTTTGGGGCCAGTAACAACAGATGTATAACACTCAACAGTACTGTTTAGATAGCTTGCATGTGTGTAAAGTGTTATGGGCAAGTGAATTGTATATTTTGTATGTGTGTTTGTCTGCTTAAGCCCAATCAAGCACTGTGCTAGCAGGATGTCATGGCATTTTGGACATGCGTGAGCTGTTCAAGGCAGACTACTCAGATCAGCATTGTTGTCCCCAACCATGAGAACCACCTCTGCTATGATTTTCACTGGCACTTCCCTGGCCCTGGCTAGAAGTCTGGGTGCTATGTGAATGTGAGTGATGTCTGTGATACGAACTCTCATCAGGACTACATCCAGTACCACATCCCTATGGTCTACCGTGTCCAGGTGTGGATACCACAATCGCTGATGGAGTAGTGGATGTAGTGTTACTATGGGAGCGGATCTTGTTTGGCCATGTCTGCTAACACCAGAAGATCAAGTAGCTCTCCAGTACATGGATGAGCTCCCTCCCCAACAGCCATTCCATTACAGATCCAATACATAGTTCATCCTGTCTAGGAAGTTGACTGCATGGTTCAGGGAGTCATTCATGGCAGAATGCATGAAATTCAGTAGTTGCACTATCTCTTATGAGGCCCTGGTGGAATATGCCTGTGCCTCCACTATAGCCTTACATATATGTCTGGTGGCACCTAATGATACACCAGCTTCATGAGCAGAGTGGACATTAGGCCTCTTCCAAGCTCTTGTACCAACCCTCCTGTGTGGCACCAGGTCCTTGTGATGGCTACCTGGAGATTCAACTGGCTCTGCAACCAGAGTAACTACACTAACTTTACCAACTGTATCACTCTCAACCTGTCCTGCATCAGAGGTATCTGTATCCTAGGTATATGCAGGCATACTGATAGTGTGTGAAACATGGGCAGAGGATGGAAGAGTCACAATTCAAGTGTCAGACTGACCCTCTGCACCCCTAGGCTGTGCCTGTTCATCACCACCATCATCATCAGAGACTACTGATAGTCTGACATCTGGTGGTAGGAGTTCTACAGTACCACTCTTAGGATCACCTATGATAACAACAATAAACACAACAAACAGAATAAGGGAGAATAAAAATGATCACCTATTTACCTTATAATTAAGGTATGTTAAATCTCATAACAGATACTAAATCTATAAAAACTTTTATCATATAGACCTGGAGCTAACTCATTTTTTATTTTATTTTATTTATTTTACATTTGTTGACTGGGCTAGTCTAGCTAGATTTATGTCCACTTTCAGTAGAGGCCCAGGGAGAAAAGCTCCACATAGAAGACTTACACAAACAGTACATTAAACATTAATTACAAGAATCTTGTGAGATGATACCGTGTTCCAAGGTAACAAAAACATATACATTTTTTTCTTTTTTTTTTGTACTATGAGAAGAGGGAGAAGGATTTAGAAGTATGTGGTAGACACACAAAGCAAAGTGATGAGCAGGAATAAGAGAACAACGTAGTTAAAAATGGGATTGGAAGAAATAGGTGTAGGGTAGTAAGTTGTTGATAAGACAGTAGGATGGCCAATTCAGTTGTTCCTAGTTACAGTTACAGTTATTGACAATAAACAAAAATGTATGCTTACCATGTGCAGGTGGACTGGCAGTCTATAACCCAAAAGTGTTTGTATGAGAGGAATGGAAAGGAAAGAATGCAAATGAAACAAGAAAAAGAGAAGAGTCCCCTTCTCAAGTGCAGATTAAAAAGGTTCCCATAAATAAAGTTAGTGAACATTTCACTACACCACACAAAAACCTATAGCAAATGATTTTCTTATGTATGGCTGTAGTTTGACTCACAGTTATTGAGATATATGCATAGAAAGATATAACAATGGCACTTTTTGATTCTCACATACCTGGAAGGTCATCTTGTGACATTCTGGGTCTGTCATCCACATCTGCATCAATGTCAGGAAGTCTGATGGAACCCCCTGATGATCTGTCTTGATCTCTGAGACTGGACAGGGACACCTCAGTTTCAGTTAGTGGTGGTTTGGTAGCAGCATCAACCCCATAGCCACATGTTCCCAGGCAATTGCAGTGGCCCTATCGCAGGCAGAGGCTATCATGTCAGTTGCCCAGTGTCTTATCTAGGCACAGGAACTCCCATGGCTCCAGCTGCGTTAAGGTCATTGACTATCTGCTGCCTTATCCTGTCTCCAGAAAACTGTTCACCTCTACCTCTCTCCAGCAGAAAAGCTGTATACCAACATAATGCCTGGATAATTAATTAATTTTCTGCATCATGATAAGGTAGCTTATGGGGTACAGATGTCTTCTTTTTTTAAACACCTTTATTGAATTATCACTCGTGACAGGCACATTTACATTTATACAAAGTAATCAAACTGTATTAACAAGTTAAAATTAACAAACATTATGCTTCACATATATTGCTCTATACCATATAACCTAAGCAAAATTACACAAATTATTCAATTACTGCCCTTTTTTAAACAAGAAACATCTTTATTAAACCATCACTTATGACATAAGCAATCATACATTTATATAAATGAAACCAAGCCACACTGACACAATCCTAGTTGCAAGCATTTTACATCACAAACCATACTGATATACTCCCAGTTGTAAACATTATACATCACTTATAATCTACCCAGTCATTTACAGTCAAACATTACATGTCTTCTTGGATGCCATATCCCTGTATGAGAAGAAACAGAAAACAGACATACATAATTACATATACAATAAACATTCAGTATGGCTGTCAGCTCAGTGTTATGTGACTGTATGCAAACAACATGCATGCAAACAATTTCCACATGATAAGTGCTCACTTATAACTACACACAAGTTAGGTGCACCCCAAACCCTTCCAATCAACCCCACCAACCCCTAGTCAACCACAATTCCCCTCAAATCAATGGCCACAAACCCTGTCCAATCCCCTCACACAAAATCTACCCCAACCCGCTCACAAAATAAGAAATAAATAAGTATATATTTAAAATGCAAACATCAGAACAGATCCTAAAACGCTTTTGTAATGGATATAACACATATATAAAATGTGTAATACATTGCTGCAGTAACAATATAAATGCAGCATTAAAAAAGTAACACCCCAAAAATGTCCAGCACTGTGGAGTTCAGTCCAGTAGAAATACAAAAATGACAACACTTTGTTTCCCTGCTAACACAGATAAAAATGCCATACTTTACTACATACTTACATTACAATCAGCTACTAGAATTGTGAAAACATGCATAAAGAATAAAATATTTAATAATAAACTGGTCATGTAGCATTTTGTAGCATAATTGTAGAAATGCAGACATAACTATGGCAAAAGGAAGGGAGAAAAATAAATAAATGTAAAACTGTACAAAATGCTTTTCACCAGGAAAGGCACTTCACCTTGTAATGTTAAACTAAAAGCACTACTAAAGAAACAGCAGCATGCCTTGATAATATTGCACTGAAGATAATAGTAAATCTTGCAGTCTTGGTTTACCAGCAGTATTGTCCTCTGTGATTCAAACCACTCTCCCCAGTACAATGCAATGGCATTAGCTACATCACTACCTTTATATATAATGCTGAGTCAGCCCTGTGAGTATCATCATTATGCAAATGAAGTGGCAAATCATTAGCATTCCTGAATACCAAAAACTGCACTAAGTATAGGGAATGTAAATATGGTGTAAGGACTTACACAATTAAATGCACACACCTTAAAAATGTAAGGAACAGCATTGAGAAGTGTTTCCTGTTAATGGCTTGCAGGTGTCTTTGATTACACTGACTGCAGAAGCAATCAGCTTTCACATTCTCCCATCCTTGCCAGACACCTACTAAGAGTGTGTCAGGTAGAAGAGACTTTAAAAAAAGGGCTGCAAGTAGAGTACATTAACTGATGTAGGGGAGTGGCAGTTCTAACATTCAAATGCCAGCTTAAATGTGCACAGTTACTGAGCATCAGTAAGAAAGATTGTTCATCTTAAAGGGAGTGCTATAACCATTGTTAAAGTTAACATATGGCATGAAAACAGAGATAGAGTTGCTATTATGAAAGGGTAGGTAATCAAAGGTTGCACCAGACAAAAAGAAAGGGATAACTTACAGTGATTACAGTCTTTGTTTAATATTGTGTAAGTACATGCTTATGCTGTTTGCAATATCACAATCATGCAGACATTTACAGTCAATTATCAAAGGATGACTTTCATAACTTGTTTCTTTTGCACATTCAATGTGACTTGATATGATGTTACATTATCACTACATCTAAACACTTTGTCACTTTGCTAAGATATGTCTTTGCTTGTGTCAGATTTGGAATTACTGTGAAATGATTGCTTTCAGTACCTTGTTTGAGGGTTTAAATCCACACAGCTCCCTTTTATAACATAGCACATTTTGTCCAACATGTACATATACATTTCATTATCTACAATGCTTTATACTATTTGTTTTTTCTTATATCATTTGCACTCCACTTGGCAGCATGAAAATAACTTTTATGGCATAAGGGAAAAAATGAAAACATTTAGTTTAGGCTGCCATAGGTAGCACAAGCCACCCAGGTGGGAACATGCAATCATCAGCACTCTGGATAGTACTCTGGAAAGAAAATATACCTAATAATTTCCTTTTTTTGTGGCACAAGGTGTAAGTACAGTGAGCTTATAAATAAAATATATCTGATCTATGGATCAAATCCACTGACATAATCAGCTGTTGTCACTATAGCTAATATATGATCAGTCTATCCACTGTAACATAATATGTCACTAGCTACAATTCTGAAAATGTGTTCCACAAAGTACGTCTTTTGTTGCAAGAAAATGTGTGAAAGAAGAATTGTTCACTTGAATGTACTTCTTGCTCCTGTCATTGCTACATATACACAATGTTTTGCATTTCATTCCCTATCTGCAATTTCCATAACATGTATTACTCTTGTAATGTATTTTTCTATTTGCTCTTTGCTTGGCATTGTGAAAACATAGGTCACTACATAAAGAAAAAAAAATATTTAGGCTGCCTTAGGTGGCTTAAAAGTGCCTTGCAGCTTTAAGTGTCTGGTAGTGCTCTGGATAGTAATCATTCCAGCAAATACTTTCTCTGTGACTCAAGGCTTCAAGATGAATTGACAGAAATAAGGTACATGAAGTGTTGTTTGAATCCTTTTTACAGAGCACAATATTTACTTTTCATGTGTAATCCATTTTAAGGTACATTTGCTCTCCACTTGGCATTGCACAGACATGGTTCACTACCTAAGAAAAAAACTAAAAAATTTAAATTAGGCTGCCTTAGATAGCTCAAACATGCCTGGCATCATTGCTCAGCCCCTCACAGCAGGGAGAGTACTTACTTCAGTAAATGCAGGTGACAGATGTCAAATTCTGTGCTACAAGGTATAACCAAAGTGAATCAAAAGAAATAAGGCACATGAAGCATTGTTCGAATCTTGTTTATAGAATATTTTGGTATTATCCAAAATTTTTGAATAGGACTGTAACAGTTAAGAAAATTGATAATGTTAACCTGTTTCTTGCAAGCAATGTATCAGTAAGCCTTGCATAATGAAAATGTACTTTTCATCATATATGATTAATGCTTCATATATATATATATATATATATATATATATATATATATATATATATATATATATATATACACACACACACACACACACACACACACACACACACGCACACACACACACAACCTGATGTATGTCCACCTTCTTAGACAAGATAATGAGTATATTTCATGTAAAAATCACTTGCATATGTATGATCGGCACAATACTTTTGTTGCAATCATCATGACTCATCACACATCCCATCTATTTGTTTAGGACTGTTACGTCTTCTGTACTATGCATGTAACATAAACTGACCTTTCTTGATCATCACATTCAACTGCACCCCTGTGAAACATAATTACTTGCAGTATGAGTGATTTTACACAGGAATGTCTTCCAAGACAAGATTACAACCACACACATATAGGCATCTCTGAAATGTATTTCCATTCTACAAGATATTAATAATTGTTAAATTTCCAGGGTATAAAGTTAGCTCTTGTGTAGTAATGTCAGTTAATACAGCAAGATGTACTTTTTGCCTCTTTTACTGCATGGGTTTGATTTGCAGTGGTCACAATATACTGTTTTAACATTGGGTTAGCACCAAACTGATAATATGTCAGAATTCAGCCATCTTTCACCTTCAAAAGTGCAACCTTCAAAGGCCATGCCAGTAAGCATTCCATTGTCGGTCATTCAAACCTCTGATTTATTTATTTATTTATTTATTTATATTTGTTGACCGGGAGTGTCCGACTGGACATAGGTCCATTTTCAGTGGTGGCCCAGGGAGAAAAGCTCCACAGTTAAAATAAACAGACAGTAGTTACATTGGATTACATAGCGATTAACAATTTACATAGCAATTACTTACAACATATTTACAGATGAAGAACATAGTACATCAGTAGACAACTAGAATCTTTATCTGTGAAGTACATAACAGACATTAACAAATGTTAAAATAAGAAGTTCCTGCTGTATAAGTACTAGGCTTATGAGCATCTGAGCTTGCTATAATCAAGGTAGTTAGTGGAGTGGAAAGAAAGGTAGTGGCTGGATGGGGTGGGTGATATCACAGTGGGAGTTGCAAGGGTATAGCCAGCATGTTTTTAGGTGTGCTTTTAGTAAAGTTTTGAAGTGGGTGAATGATGGTACGGAGGTAATTGTGGGTGGGAGGGAGTTCCATAATTTGGCTATGGTGCAAGAGAATATTGCTTCACCAGGAGAGTTATTGGCTTTAGTGATATGCAAGTGATTTTTGTTGTTGGATCTTAGGGGTCTGGTGGTGCGATAGGGTTGGAGTAGATTCTGGAGGGATGGGACATTTAGTGGATGGTTTACTAGTTTGTGGGCGAGTGAGAGTTGATACCATTGAAGGAGGTGAGGGAGTTCAAGCCAGCCCAGTTCAGCAAGTGAGAGACAGTGGTAACTACGGTAGGATGCCCCTGTGGCGAATTTGGCAATTTTGTTGTAGCAGGTCTCTAGCTTGTTTAGATCGCATTGCCTTAGGTTGATATATATTGGAGAGGCATAAATTAGGGTGGAGATAAGGTGGGAATTTGCTATTGAAATCTTTGCTGCTTTGGTGATAAGATGCTTATTTCTGTATAATGCTCCTAGTTTTTTGTGGACTTTTTTATGGTCATGGATATGTGAATGTCAAATTTTAGTTTATTGTCTATTTCCACTCCTAGCAATTTGGTGTGTTCAGTTGGGTATATAGTGGTGTTGTCTTTTGCTGTGATGTTAAAATGAGAGTTGTTTTGAGTATGTTTGGTGGGTTGGAAAATGAGTAGTTTAGTTTTGTTTGGGTTGAGTATTAATTGGGCATCGGATAACCAGGTTTCAACAGAGGAAAAGGCTTCCTGTGTGACTTTTTGCAGTTTGGGTAGGGACTGGGCTGAGCAGATGATGGTCGAGTCATCTGTGTATTGTATCAGTGTGCCATGTGTGGTGGCAGAGGCTAGATTATTTGTGAAAACAGAGAAGAGTAGGGGTCCAAGGATGGATCCTTGGGAACCCCTATGGAGACAGGTAGTTGGGGAGATATGTCATTCTGCCATACAATGGATTGTTGGCGGTCAGACAGGTAACTCTGAAACCAGTTGGTGACTGATTGTGAGAAGGATAGGTTATTGAGGACAGAGATAAGTTGTTTGTGTGGGACCATGTCAAATGCTTTAGATAGGTCTAGGAAAGTAGCAGAGGAGAGATAGCCATTGTTTTTATGCTGAAGGATAGTGTTAGTAAAGGAGAGTAAGGCAGTGGTGGTGCTATGGTTTGGTCGGAAACCATGCTGAGTATTGGAAAGGAGGTTGGTAGTAAGGAGGTAGTCTGAGACCTGAGAGTGTATGCATCTCTCTAGTATTTTGGAGAGTGGAGAGAGAATAGCTATGGGGTGGTAATTGGTTAGTTCTGTGGAGGGTCCGCCTTTGTGGAGGGGAATTATATGTGATACTTTCCACAGTGTGGGAACATAACTTTCTGACAGAGATCGGTTAATCAAGATGGATACTGGGTAGGCCAGAGCATCAGCTGCGATTTGTAGGTATTCACTTGGGAGGTTGTCTGCTGCTAATTTAGTGGGTTTAAGTTTAGTTAAGAGTTTTTTTTATATTGGAGGTAGGTACAGGAGAAAAAGAGAAGGCAGTGGGGAGATTAGTAGTTGAAGGTGTGGGTTGGAGGGGAGGGGGGTTGTGTTGTTTAGCTAGTGATAGTATGGTTTGTGTGAAGTGTGTGTTGAATGAGGTAGCAATATTTTCTGCGGAGTGAGGGATGTACTGACTTTACCTGGGTGGAGAATGGAGTTTATGGAGGACCAGAATTGTTTGGGGCTGTGTTCAGAGGAGTCTAGGGCAGACTGGTAGTATTGGAATTTGTCCTGTTTTATTAGCTTTTTGACTCTATTGCGTAGTTCTAGGAATTTCTGTCTAGTTGAGGGGGTCTTGGTTTTGTGCCAGTGCTCCCAGGCTTTATCCCTGTTTTTCATTTCTGACTTAGTGGTTTTCTGTAGCCACAGGGAGGGTTGTGCTTTGATTCTGGAAAGTCTTATGGGGGCATGGTAATTAAGGATGCTCAGGAAGGTAGTATTAAAAAATTCAACTGCTTGAGATAATGATAATGGGTGGTGCATCACACATGGAACAGCTCAATGCCATGTTTCACACTTTTCCTAATATCTGCTGTGGGTACTCAAAATGTGTCTGCCAAGGGGTCCATCTGCTTAGAATTGCACAAATGCAGTTGAAAATGCTGTGCATGTTTGTGCAATACCAGTAACACATGAGATCTGAATTACATACCAGTTCAGACATAGTTTGTAAGCTTGACATTTGCAGGCATGGCTGGTGATGGAGAGAGAATGGTAGTAAATTTAAAGCACAAAGGTGGTGTGTTGAGGAGTCCAGGACATTTGTGGCACTTCTTGGGAAGTGCTACAGCCATAGGTTGCTGCAAGGGGATTATACCTGGTCTCACTGTAAGGCTGAGTCTTGGAATAACTTAGCTAAGGCTGTCCACATAATGGGAAGCAATGCTGTCACCAGAATAGTGACCTTAAAAAAGAGAAACAGAACCTCCTAAGCTATGTCTTCTTTTTGTTCTTTATAGCTGCAGAGGAGATTGCTGCAAACCATGAGGCACACCAGGAGAGATTAACACACCTCAGAGAGGCATGAAGCAAGTATGAATCAAGTAAAAATTATAGCCATAATATTATTTTCATTCACGCAGCCACTAGTTTCTCATCATTCATCTCAAGCAAGCATGCCTTCCTCAGTAAGTGTTGCTGCATGCATTAGGCAATTAGAATACCAACTTTAGTGTGTGTGGGTTCAGTACCCAGAAGCAGCATGTCTTTCTGTTTTTTTAACTGATAATAATTTGTAAGATCTTAACAACAGTCTGTCAGGAAGAATTACATTATGGTGACTGCAATTATTTAGTTTGAATGCATAATTCCAATCCATCATAGTGAAATAAAGGTAACTGTTTCTTGTATCAGATCAGTGATATTTGTTTAATACCACATAAATACCTTTCCATAAAATATGGATACTGCAAAGGTGTGCAATAGTAAATTATCAGATTTGTGTATGTATTGCCAAATAAAATTTGTTTAATGTATACAGTACTATTACATGATATATCTAATTAGCATTTTTTTGTCTCCCCCACTCTTGCCTCTTTTTTGAAGGGGTTATAATTTATTAACAATCTGCCATTTTTATAACTTGCTGATGAAAATTAATTATTAACAGCACAATGATGCACACCAACCAATGTGGCTCAGCCTGCCATACTTCCACAGATGGCAACACAGACACCCAGCACTTTAGGGTCACAACCCACCGGTGTTGCCTCCACAACCCTTGCCCTACTTGCTCTAGGTATATCAGGTAGCTCTGCCCCAGCTGCTGGTGCAGTGGTACCCTCTGGGAGCAATACTAGTGGAAGTGGTGATTTTGTCAACTGGCAGGAGCTGACAGGGCTGTTAAAGGATATAATAGAGAGAGGGGTGAAAAGGTCCTAAATCTCATTACAAAGATTTTGTGATGTTTGGCACTGACTCATGGAGTTGCTGAGGAGACAGTAATTACAGTTCTGATGGTAAGGACTAGATTCTCATTGTTCTCATGCTGGGTGTAGGTGTGCCTCCAGTGCCCCAACCTATCCTCAATGATGGTATTTCCCAACCTTTTGTATCCATCATCATCCCTGACTGTCTTGTATGCTTGCAGATGCTTCCTAACCTATCCTACCTACCTGACCCTTTCATTCTTAAGCACCTTTCCCAAAATTCCTCTCTCTTACAAATAAAAACAAAAAATGGGCACCTGTCTCACAAACAAATTATGCCCTATACATAGCTTTCCACTTCACATGACCCAATTGATTCAGTCTGGTTATCCATAAAACATTATTCCGTTATCATCACCCATCATTGGCGTGGTGACTCTGCAAAGTCATGAAATTAAGTGTACAATTGTACATTGATATTATGAAGTGGTGGATAGCTATGGTGCTCTCCCACAACCCTCCTTCAAAGTCCTGTATTCTTTTTCCTGTATGCTACCCTCTGCTTGCCAACCTCATTTTCACGATTTTCCTAGCATCTCTTTTTCACACTTTAAATATGGTCAAAAAATAGATTCTCACACACACACACTCACACACACACACACACACACACACACACACACACACACACACACACACACACACACACACACACAGACAAACAACATGGCCAGAAATGGCTCATGAAAAAACTTTCACTTTATGTCTTCCACATGGAGTTTGACACAGCACAGCAATGATAGGTGACAATGAACATTGTTTAATCTTCTATTGCAAAAGCTGAATATTTTAATCTGATCTGCAGTGACCCAGTTACTATCATGCAAATGTGCTTAAAACTGCTGTGCTATGGGAATACAGAGTGAACCCATACTAAAGGCATTTCTAGTTGCCCGCCTCTTATGTTAATCTGACCATATATCTCATTTCTCTCTACTTTCACTGGCTTATGTGAGTAATCACAAAATCATCATTTTTGAAATCCCACCCCTTCAATTATTTAAATTTATTGGCCATCCTACAGTATTTCATAGTACCAAAATACAAAAGTGACCACCCCTTTCAATCCATCTTGCTGTTTTAAAAATAGTAACTCTCCACTAAACCTTAACTTTTTAAACAGGTAAAACTCAAGTTACCTACTTTCACATCTAACTTCTCTAGTGCACACTGCAGAGTGCATTCTTTTCAATCTTACCTTTAAGCATCCCTGTGACTAGCACTTTCTCTAATACCTGCTGGAAAGCACTAGGAAGCCTTAAACTCATACAAACACTGAACTCTCCTTGTTAATAGTAGGCACTAAACAGCCTATAATTGCAAAGTACCTTGCTAAGGAAACAGCTCCTATACTTTACAAAGAAAAAAAAAAAGCCCCAAACCAGGCATGTCTAAGGGTCAGCTTCCGGTGATTTCTCCTGTCCACCTGGTGAATCTGGGCATACTGGGGCAATGCAGCAATTGCCTCATGTACACAGACAACCCTCTCCTCCTACCACCCAACACTGCAACCTGTGAGAGATGCACTTACATAACCAAAATGGAAGCAAAGCTCTCTCCACCCAAGATTGTGCTAAACAGTCAAGAGGAGAAGGTTAACACCCACACTACACCTCAAGCAACACATAGCCCTTCTAAACCCGCACCACCAACACCCACATATAGCAACACTAAATCCACATATGCAGAGGCCCTTAACTGTAATCTGCCCAAGCAACAAAGACCTCTGAAGCTGAAACGCAAACAAACACCAATCACAACCAATGTGTCACATAGTTCACAACACCAGTGTGCCACCCAGCAACAGCCCCTAAGGCAAGACAATGTACCTAACACTTTAGTCATAGGTGACTCTATAGTCCGGCACACTGATGTCCCTCTCACCAGGTTGAATAAGGAGAAAATTACAGTCAGCTGCCTGTCGGGTGCCAGGATCCGCCACATAACACATGCACTCAAGTCACTCCACAACAAGTACAAATATGACTCTGTCATTGTCCATGTTGGAGTGAATGACTTGAGACGTACCTCCCTGGACTACATAAAAAGAGACATGGAAGAGCTCTCGAATCATGTGGCCCAGGCAGGTATGACCCTAGCCCTGAGTAGTGTCCTGCCTTCGCCCAGAAATATACCACAATACAAGGATAAAATGATTGACTTCAACAATTGGCTAAGCTTATGGTGTCATTCAAAGGTGATCCAGTATCTGTCTGCCTGGGATGACATGATTGACAGACCACAATGCTTTGCCAGAGATGGTCTGCATCTGTCGCCCCTGGGATTCAGGTTACTGGCTAAGGCTCTTGCCACCCCTGTAGTGCCTTTTTTAGGCAAACTTCAAAGGACAAAACCACCACCGTAACAGGTACAAGTATGCAAAATCTGAAGGTAATGCTACTAAATGCTAGAAGTCTAAACCTCAAAATGCACTCTCTCGAGGCACTCCTAAAAATGGAGAACATCGATATCTGTGCAGTAACTGAGACCTGGTTCAAGGCTCCAGAGAGCACCCCTGCAATACCAGGCTACAACTCTTGCCACACTTTTCGGCCACCAAACCAGGACTGAAACACTAAAGGTGGAGGAGTGTCAATATTCACCAAGGATATTCACACCACCAGGCTAGTTGGCCAACACAATGTGTCTGAAATTCTCCAAGTGCAACTAACACTAGGTAAGACTGCAATCCAAATTGTAGCTTGCTACAGATCCCCCACCATACCCCAAGATTCTCACTACACCTTTCTAAACATACTGGAAAATATTAAGATAGAACCAAAAACCCTAATACTGGGTGATTTTAACTACCCTGCCATTAACTGGGAAAACTACTCATGTCCCAACACCTTTGCGCAATGGTTCTTGGAATTCATAAATTCCAACGCCCTGGATCAACTAATCCATAGTCCCACCAGGGCCTCCAATATCCTAGACCTGGTCATTACAAACATGGGAAATCAATGCTCCATACCTACGGTCACCCCCTCGTTAGTCAGGTCTGACCATAAGCTAATCACCCTTAACATCCACATCCCACCCCCCACCCCACAGTAAAGAAAGCACCATAAAAAACTTCTCCAAAGCCAACTTCATGCTACTCAAGTCAGAAGTGACAAACTTCATGACACCCATGCAGACGGGAACTGAAAGTTCAACTGCTGAATCCTACACTAAGGCACTGTACGAGCACATCCACTCATGCATGAATCATGCCATCATAAATAGAACCAAAATGCTCTCATCCAAAAAAAGGAAGCCAATCTGGTGGTCCCCTGCCATAAACAAACTTTACAACAAAAGGAAGAAACTTTTGCAGAAAAGAGGAAAATCCCAGGATGCAAAAAACTCCCTTACTAGCCTCAGTAAGAAACTGAGATGCCTCATAAAATCCTCCAAAGCTAGTTACGAAAATAAAATTGCCAAAGATTCCAAAGACAACCACAAAGCATTCTATAAATATGTCAATAATCTAAATGGCAATGCTCATATCTGCTCTGAGCTAAAACAGAATGGCATTAAATATACTGATCCGAAGGATATTGCCAATATCCTGGCAGATCGATTCAGTGCCAACTTCACACCCCCCTCACCCCCTAAATGGCCCATCTCAATACCGGAAGAGTGCCAAATTCCAGTAATAATGGCCACACAGGTACAAAACACACTCTCTAAAGCCAGGAATACAGCATCCATGGGACCAGATGACATCCCAGGCTGTGTACTGCATAAATTACAATATGAACTGGCACCTCACCTAAGTGTCATGTTTAATCATAGCCTCACCTCAGGTTTCGTGCCCACTGAGTGGCGCAGAGCTACAGTTATCCCAATCCACAAGGGGGGATCCACCTTGGATCCCGGAAACTACCGTCCCATCAGTCTGACAAGCCTTATCTGCAAGGCCATGGAGCGTATTATCATGGAACTTATAAACAAAGACATTGGCAACCTTCAAACACTGGACCCCACCCAGTTTGGATTTGTAAAGGGCCGATCTTGTCTCCTGAACCTGATTGACTTCTTTGAATCAGTCTCCAGAGCCATGGACAAGGGTAAGGTGGTCCACACAGCCTATCTAGACCTTGCCAAGGCCTTTGACACCATCCCCCACTCTGGAATCATAGATAAACTTACTAAGTTGGGCATTAATCCCTATGTCACCCAATGGGTTGCTAAATAGAACCCACACTGTAAAAGTAGCCGACTCCAAATCCAGCTCCAGACAAGTGACAAGTGGAGTACCTCAGGGTTCAGTCCTGGGGCCGCTCTTGTTTGGCATCTACTTCTCTGAAGTACAGGTCAACACTAAGGGACTCTGGCTAACAAAGTTTGCAGATGACTGCAAACTGGGAGCCATTATTGAATCCCCAAATGATGTGGATACTCTACAAAAGGGCCTTACAGAAACAGATGCTTGGTGCCAGAGCCATGGGCTCAAGCTCAATGCCAAGAAATGTATTGTTATCCCTTTTGGGAAAAAACATGTATCCATGAATTACCATATAGGTGGCAGTACACTAAACACAGAAAGTGTGATAAGAGACTTAGGGACACAGGTGGACAGTGGTCTCACCTTCGATAACCACATCGCCACAATAGTCAGGAAATCCTTCTATGTGGCACACCTCATCACAAAGGGCTTTTCATCCAGAAAAAAGGAGGTCATTGTCCCACTGTACTCATCCCTCATTAGGCCCATTATAGAATACAATGCCCCATTTGGTATGTACCTCTTAAGACATCTGCAACAACTGGAAAGGCCTCAGAAATACCTCACTAAAAGAATCACAGGCCTAAAGCAGATGCCCTATGCTGACCGCCTTAAAAAACTCCAGCTATACTCTGCCGCATATCGTCTACTCAGAGGCGATCTCTGCTTAACATACAAGGCCATGTCAAACCCAGAGCTGTTGGACATGCTACACTTAAAGAAATCCCAATCCCTCAGAGCTACATGCTCCAGGGATCTAAACCTTGTCATCACAATAAACAAAACATGCTGGAGGGATAGGTTCCTGACCCAGAGACTCCCCCGACTCTGGAATAGATTGCCCATACATGTCAAGCAGAGTGCCTCTTTGGACCTCTTCAAGAGGAACCTTGACGATTGGATGGGAGAAAGGATATTCACCCCAGGGATCACGTCAGTCGCCCTGCTAGACAGGGGTCCAGGAAAGTAAATAATGTGGGAAGAAATAGCCAGGGAATTGTTATGGCTAGGCTTGTATAGGCCCTAGGGCTGATAGCCTAGTACCAACCTATGAACCTATGAACCAGTACTTTAGAACAGCTAATGCAGCATTTATTAGGCTGGTGGATGTATTAAGCTAAGAGTTCCTATGTGGAGTGTTAAAGTACTTGCCCTGCTTATAGCCTGACATTTTGGCATATTGTTATGGGTTCGATTACAGCTGTATGTCAGTTTATTAATTCATGACACTTCCTACTCCTATCATATATTTAATTGCAGATATCTGTATTTCTCTACATATAACACATTTCCTTAATGTAATATTGGAATAGTACAGCAAGACTACATTTTCAAAACATTGCAGGCCCAACAGGGAGATTTAGTAAGCCAACCTGATCTTGGTCAGGTATTCATGTTTATTTCACACTCCTACCCCTTATTGTTACCTATAGCAATCAGCATATTGTACAGAGTAGAACGGAATAATGATGATTTGATAAGTAAGACTAAACACCATACACATGTTCCTACATGGCCTACAAAACATATTTTGTTATTTCTCTCTGCATCTGTCTGTTTATCCCTCCTACTTCCATAAGTTTTCATTATGCTTCAATAGTGTTATTATAATAATGGGAAATACTAATAGTGTGGTGTAATGAGCTAATGCTTGAATATTTTGAAAGATTTTGTAATAATGTCATGGGTTCTATTCCAGCCATTAGCTAAGTGTTAATGACTGTTTTTGTTTTAGTAATTTAGTAGTACCTGCTGGCTGCATATTGTTGTGAACACCATTATGCTTCTTCGTTGATAATTTATTTTGTCCATGCCTCCATGTCACCCTGATAATGTATCTTCTCCCTTCTGTATCGATTATTGTTCTCCCCCTACATTTGAGCTATGTATAGTGCTGGACAACAAATGCAATTAATGCTAAATGGAAGTTCAGTGCTTCTAGCAATATATTTGTATTGCCTTTATCCGCATTACTCTTTTTGACTTTGCATCACTGTGCTCAACAATATTTATCTATTTTATTGTAAATTTGAAGAATATGAAGAATTGGATGAACAGATCATAGTATATATATAATAGGGTAATAAAGATGATTACATACCTTCATGTTTGCTTATATCCACTGTCAACTCTTAAATTTTACAAATATGTATTTCTATATATTGTGCTAAAATAACACTCAGGTATAATTTAATTATTGGCATGCTGAAAATGTTCAGATACATATATATGACAACATATGTCATTATCCTTTGTATAACTACTGCTTCTGTACATATTGGGTAAAACCCTTTACATAGCACATCATTATCCTGCTGCTACACTAATTTGCCTGCTACCTATTGTAAATGCTGTCTTGTAAAGGTCTTTATCTATCTCTGTTAAAGGAAAAAACTTCAAAGACCAATTCACATAAGGTTCAAGTATGGCACCCTTTATTACTTGCAGCAAGGAGACAAAGCATGCAGATACAGGATTTGTCTGAATTACTAGTGAGCAGTATGCTACTTTTATACAGTTCTATGAAATGTTACTATTCTATTGTTGATGTAGTTAGACACAGCTTTCTGTATTACTCTACAGAAAATGTTACTTAGATTTCCTGCTGACATGTTCAGATTTAAAACTCACTATGTGTTACATAGAAAATGTTACTTAGATTTCCTGCTGACATGACTGGATTATTGTTGATTTACAAAAACATTTGAGATAAACAACCTGGCCTTGGGGCTTATTTTTAGCCCACCACAATCTTTCAATTCTTCAATTGTGCATTTCTAATATATATGTGTTACATTTTGCCTACATTCAAGGTACATTTCTAGCTTAGGCACAAGTAATGCTGACTACGGTTTATACTTTCAAGCAGCCTTTGTTTTCATTATCAATAGCTTCTAGCAGCTGTGTACTTTCTCATGGCATAAGCAGAAAATCAATAACTCTTTGTTAGGTCTCATGACACTAGTGGAAATGAAACATTTCTTATTATTTAACAGAAATCAAATGCTTCTTGTTAATTTCCATGGCATAAGCAGATCATAGCTGCGCATATTTTCATGACATAAACAGGATTGGAATGTCTCTAGTAGCTGTGCAGATTCATGCAGTGTGAACAGAATAAATGTATTAACCCTTTTAAACCTTGAATGCACTAAGCATGCATATTATTAATACATATTTTTTCTAACATTTCCCCCCTTTTAATACTTTTATTCTACTTTCAAAATAAGCATAAACAATTTTTCTTCCCCTAACCTCTTCCTGCTCAGGATTTGCAGTTAAGAGAGTCATTCAGTTTAAACTTATGAAAGCATTTTCAATTTTTCAACAATTCTTCAAGTTCAGCACCTTGGTATAAGGTTTCTGAAATTGACATGTCTATAAAGTCTTTAATCAGTCTTTGCATGCAGGGGATTCAGCAGCAAACACATACCACCAGCAGGATCATTCCTACACAGATGGCAATCAGGATGTTCATCAGGATACTGCCCCACCCCCACCCCCAAACAGTCTCTGGAAAAAGTCCATCAGTGGATTTGGTCCTGGCTTGGTCATAGCTGACACTTGCTGAATTACCTCAAGGTGATTGTCTATCTCGTGTTTGTGTTCAGAAATATATGAACAGCACTCCTCCTGGATTAAAGCGCAAGTACCTCCTCTCGCCGCTAGGGTGAAGTCGAGAGCCATGCGGTTTTGAAGCACTACAGTTCTCATGGCAGTCAGTTCATCAGTCACCAATTCTAGAGCAGAAAAGGTTGCATTGCTCATTATTTCAAGAAGTTTAGACAGTTTTCTCAGTTCCCAGATTGATTTTGTTGCTCCATATGCTGGCAGTACACCTGCCCACAAGATGATGGCATCAACTAAGTCCATATGCGACAGTCTATTTTTCCCTAGGCCCACAGCATGATGTTTTTTCCAGCCCGCATTCATCTGCCCCACTGGATTGACAGGCTTCTTGATTTCTCATCGAACATTCCGAATTTTTCCCTGAGGCAAAACTTCTGTGTGTTGTATGGCCGGAGCCAGGTACCCCAAATAACAACTGCTGGACCAATTCTCAGGTAACCACTTGTATGCTTTCCTACCACATACAAAATAACAGTCTTCTACTTTGGTAGTAACTTTACTATGTCCTGGCTCTGGATGAAACATTTTTTTGTCAACTATAATCAGTTGTTTATAAAGGTCAGCATTATGTTTTACTTCATCAGTTGTCCTATGCATCAGTTCAAAAAATTAATCATAGCTTGTGTTGCAATAGGAACCTGTGTTATCAGTTTTATTGTAGCATCTATAGGGAACAGTCACATTGCAATTGCTCCAACCCACCTGAACTGTATCATTTTTGTAAAAACACACAGTCCCCTTCTGTCAAACAGACACGTGCAATGCTAACTTATCTTGTGATGTAACACCTGATGTATCATAGACTAAGTTTTCCCAGGTCTTGTTGGCTCCTAGGGGGACTGAAGTTAACAATAACCCCCGTATGTTATTGGCAAAGCTGTGCAAATCCAGCAATTCGAAACATTGAAGGTCTCAGCATATACATATTTGATTGCCTGGTAAGTGTTGAAGTTTGGGTGCCACTCTACGTGCAACTCTCCACGTTTATTCAGTTCAGTTTGCATGGCTGGGAAAAGGAATGGCCACAACAAAAAGATTATTGTCACTAGTACAGTCAACAGGATGATTATGCAATACTTCTGAGGAAACTTGTTCTGCATTCCTGGTTTCTCCGACTCTTCCGAATAGGTACATCTGGATCTTACTGGATCCTGTCATCTTTATTTCAGACATGCGTTCTTACTCTCTGCCCTAATAGGACCTTCAGCACCAATGGTTTCTTCACTGGGGTTGAGACGGATCAGTCCTATTGATCTGAACCCCCTTTGTAGTCAGACTTTGTGCTGAGGGCACCGATGGAGAGGTAAGATTTTTGTCCAGTTCAAAGTTCTTAACTAGTTTGTAGTGCATCAGGTGGATCCATGAAACTCGCTCTGCAATTTTGACTGCAGTGGGTGTTGAAGGAAGTACCTGGTATGGGCCTTCCCACCTTGGTGATCACCAGTTTTTTCTTCTTTATATTCTTCACCCACACCCAGTCCCCGGGGATCACTGCCACTTCTGATGTTTCAGTTTGTTCTTTATCTGAAACAGAATTTGACTGCAACAGATGTTTAGAATTCAACAAATTTCTCATATATTCAGCTAGTGTAAGATCAGCCTCCTGGTCTGAGGACATGAGAAGTTTCCACTGGGGTGTATAATAAGCCCTTCCAAATAGTTTTTCAAAAGGAGTCAATCCTTTTGCAGTCAGAACAGTTCTCATGCACAACAGTGCCAGGGGCAAACAATATATCCAGTTCTTCCCTGTCTCAACTATTAACTTTCTTAATTTATTCTTTAATATTCCATTATGTCTCTCAACTAGTCCTGCAGATTGCGGATGGTATGCACAATGATTTTTTAAAGAAATACCAAAATGCTTACTTAACTGCTGTATGGTTTGGTTTACAGATTGTGTACCGTTGTCACTGTAGATCCTTTCCGGAATGCCGAATCTAGGGATGATTTCTTTGACAAGTACTTTTGCCACCGTGGCTGCATCTGGATTTTTGGTTCGAAAGGGTTCCACCCATCTGGAAAACATATCTACAATGACAAGACAATACTTCTTATTTTCACATTTGTTCAATTCTATGAAATCCATACAGATAGTGTGAAATGGATATGGTGGTGTAGGGAAACTCCCTTGCTTGGGCTTTAACGCCCCTTGTGCATGATGTTTGTTACAAATTTGGCACATCAAACAAAATTTTTAGAGTAGTTTGTAAATCCGAACGTTGTGAACACCTGGTTCACCAGCTGTACCACCCCCCCCTTGAGACAGGGCATTGCCCATGGCTCAACAAAGCTGCATATCTAAACAGATTAGATGGTAGTATCGGTTTCCCTTCTTTAGAGATGTACAGCCCCTTTTCGAGAATTGCTCCTCGTTTTACCCATCTTTGTTTTTCAGCTTCCGTAGTGAGTGTCTGCATTGGTTTTAACATTTCTAAGTCTAAAATCTCAGAGGGTTGTAGTTCCTCATTTAAAAGAAATACTTCAGAAGCTGCTTGTTTTGCAGCTGTATCAGCTCTTGCATTACCTTTTGAAATCCTGTCTTGTTGCTTGGTGTGAGCTGTGCATTTACAAATAGCTACTTTCTGAGGTAACTGAACAGATTCTAAAAGATCTAAAATAAACTGTGCATTATTGATAGGTTTGCCAGTAGATGTTATCATTCCTCGGTTTTTCCACTGTTGCGCAAAAACATGTACAGTAGAAAAAGCGTACTGGCTGTCAGTAAAAATGTTTACACATTTACCCTTTGCTAAGGTACATGCCCATGTCAAGGCAATCAATTCTGCTGCCTGTGCAGATAAGTTGTGTGGTAAAGGTTTTGCTTCTATAATCTCAGTGTCAGAAACTACTGCATATCCTACTAGGTTCTGTCCTGCAGGACCCCTTTTGCACGAACCATCCATGTAGTACGTCACCTCAGCATCATCCAAGGGGACATCCGTGAGATCTTTTCTAGGTAGTGTCTTTTGCTCAATTACCTGCAGGCAGCAGTGTGGTGTGCCGTCTGCAGGGGTTGGGAGCAAGGTAGAAGGGTTCAAAGTCATGCATCATTCAATTGTCATGTGAGGTTGGCTCAACAATATGGTCATACAGGAAAGATGCCTAGCAGGGGAAAGATATGCTACCTTCTCTTGCAGTAAAATTATTGCGACTGCATGAGGCACTCTCAAAGTGAGAGGGTGGAATAAAACTACTGAGGCCGAAGCCTGCACTGCCATTGCTGCTGCAACTACTGCTTGTACACAGTGGGGTAAGGACCGTGCCACTGGGTCTAGTTGTGATGAATAGTAAGCAATGGGGCGTTGCTTGTCCCCATGCTGTTGTGTTAACACTGATGTCATATAACCTTGCTTACAATCTACAGTATGGAAAAAGCGTTTATGGTAGTTTGGTAATCCTAGAACTAATGAAGACGCTATTAACTGTTTTAGTTTGCAGAAAGCAGGTTCTGCCTCTGGTGTCCATTGTAACAAATACTGTGCTGCCATTGGCTTTTTATATATCAGGTCAGTCAGAGGTGCAGATTCCAAGGCATAGTTTGGAATCCAGCTCCGGCAAAAATTAGTTGTACCCAGGAAGGACATAATTTCTTTCTTGGTAGTGGGTTTTGGTGCTTGCAAAATTGCTACTTTTCTATCCTCATCTAATGTTCTACCTTCTTTGGATATTACATATTCTAGGTATTTGACTTGTTTTTTCCAAAGCTGCAGTTTATTTTTGTTTACCTTATGTCCTTCAGCAGCTAGAAATCGTAATAGCGCTATGGTATCTTCTCTACAATCTTGCTGGGTGGGGGCTGCCAGCAAGATATCATCAACATAAAGCAAAATCTGACTACCTCTTGGTGGGGTAAATCCCGCCAAGTTGCTTGCCATTCCTTGTGAGAATATTGTTGGACTTTCACAATACCCCTGTGGTAGTCGCGTATACGTATACCTTTTCCCCTGAAATGTGAATGCAAACCAATACTGGCTGTCAGGGTGTATCGGTATCGAAAAGAACGCATTGCTAATGTCTACCACAGAATAATACTTCTGTTGAGGTTTTAAATCATTCAACAGGGTGTGTGGGTCTGGCACCGTAGGTGCCCTTGGTATTACTGCTTCATTTACAGCTTGTAAATCTTGGACTATACGCCATTCTCCATTTGCTTTTTTAACTGGAAATAAGGGTGTGTTACATGGTGAATCGGGAGATTCTACTAGTATCCCTCCTTCAAGTAAGGCTGCTATAATAGGCTTTATCCCTGCCTCTGCATCTTTTCTTAAGGGATACTGTCTTTTTTGTGGTCTGAATGCTGACTTTGGTGTGATAGTTACTGGTCCCACTGCACGAATAAGTCCTACATCTGATTTTCCTGTTGACCAGAGGGTCTCTGGTATATTTCGAAAGGCATTCTCTTCCTCCTTTAATAGGAGTGCTAATCAGCTGTCCTTGCTAGACTGCAAGTGCACGGCTGGGTGGGTCTGAGTTATTCAATTCAACTTCTGTATTTGTATTCCCTGTTCTGACAGTTCTAATTCTGTCTGTTTCTCCCATCTCATGACTTTTTCTCCCTGGCAGTTCCCATTCTATGTTTTTGTTCTTGGTTAAGCTAACATGTGGTAATCAATTAGATTTATAAAGTGCAAAGAACTCCTGGGGCAATGAACAGCTGGCTACACTGTTCCCTTCTGTGTCCCAGTACAGATTAAGTAATATCAATCTGTTTGCATGATTTTTAAACAATTCTTGCTCATATTCCTTATTAGGTCAGGGTGTGTTACAATAATAAAGGGTACAATGCAACAGGTGTTGCTTATCAATGTCAAGGGAGCGGAACTTGCTGATGGCTACATTCATTAATTCGTCGGTCACAGTCCCTGGACCAGTCGTAACTAAGTCCTGGCTGTACCAATAAAACATTTCACCCTCCGATTGCACTGCAAAGGTATCAATTTGTCGCTGTGCTTCCATATCCTGCATGGTTGGGACTACTGCTATACCAAATAGCTGCATGAGGTCTCTGCCCAAGAGGTTTACTGGGCATTTTGCAGAAACAACAAATTTGCTTTTCTGAGTCAATCCTGAAACTGGATCAGTTATTGCAATATCATGGGAGAGGGGCTCCCGATACAGCTGTCCATTAGCTGCCTTTACCAGTATGTAATCAGGTGACTCTGTGTTCTCTGGCAGTTTGGAAGGATGTATCAGGGTTCGTGATGCCCCTGAGTCACACAAGAATTTGACTTCCCTCCCTTCTACCAAGAGTGTAACTTCTGGTTTTGTGTCTGCTAAATAGAGCTCCAAGCTCAATAAAGCTAGGTCTAATATTTCATTTTCTTCACTGTCACTAACTTCTTGCACTTCCTCTATCTCTTCTGTCACATCCTCTACTCCCTCTATCACATTCTCATTTGTCCTTTCTCCGCTATCTCCTTCTAGTGATTCCTGACTACCATATAGTCAGTCCTCAGCCTCCTTGTCTTCCGTTGTTGCCTTCTTATTTTTTCTGCAATCCTTTTCCAAGTGTCCCTTTTTACCACATTTGAAACATTCACCCCTTTTCTTTCGCCCTTCAAAGTCCTCTGATCACTGATCAGATTGTTTGTTTCCCTGTGCATTTTTCTTGCCCTTTTTCCCGGACTGTACTACATAGACTTCTGCTCCATCTTCTACAGAAAATACTTGAGCTTTCTTTTTCTTTTTGCTATTAAAATGCCTTTCGGCATGCCTAGCATATTCAAGTAATGACTGTAACCTGCTTGTACGATGGTCTACCATGTGTTTTGTAATAAAACTGCTTATGGGTGCAATACTGCCTTTTAAAAATGCATTCTTTAACTGCTGTTCATATGGGGAATCTTGTGTTTGGTCTTCAGGAACCTGCATTCCACAGTGGTTATTAAAACATTCTAATAATCTGGCATAATACTGGTCAATACTTTCACCTTCTTGTTGGATGCATTGATTAATGCAAGTCCAGTCTGCCCTAGGCTTCCATTTTTCAGAGATGCGATCTGTAAGACCTTTTACTCTGTTGTCTAATTCTGTGCTGCTATGTGGGAGGGGTCTTTGTGCAGTGTCACGGGGATTCCAGTTGCCACTAATCATGTGCCAATCTGGCCCCACAATTTGTCTAACTACTTTTTCTACCTCTTCTCCGTTTAGGTTATAACTCAGCCTCATTTCTTGTAAATCTTCTGAGAATTTTCTAAAATTAATTTTTGTATGGGGAATTCCCTCAGTGGCTTTCCGGATATCTTCCGGAGTCCAAGGTCTATACACTAAAATAGTTGGGTCCTGATTGTCCTGACCTGCTTGAGGATTAGGTAATTCTATTAGTGGGTATCTTTCTTCTTCACTCATAGATCGTGAATTTTTAACCATTTGATATAACTCAATGCCTTCATTTGAATTACCTGCCCTTGTTCGAGACCTGGTCCCAATGGGATCTCTAATAAATGGTTTTATTTTTACAATGTCTCTATTTTCAGTGACAACAGGATATTGTGGGGGTGGACTAACCTATTCACAACTAAAAAAATCAAAACCACTGCAAAAATTCAAAAGAAGACAAACCACACTGGCAACTGGAATAGTAGATTAGCGCTTTCGTTTACTAGCAAATTGTAAACGTCTTCAGATAAAAAAACATCATAAAATATTCATTATATACACCCATTCATTCTGATGTCATCACATAATTAATCAATTAATTATTTAAATAAATACAAAAATCTTTTTAAAGAGCCCACTTACAATAAGCATAGGTATAGCTGTAATTGCAAAGCGACCAGTATAAAAGATATCTCCAATAAAAGTATATACATTGTTTAAGCATATTTTAGACTAAATTCAATAGATAATGTAACAATAAAATACCTTATCTATATAGTGCTTTCAATTTCAGTAAACTTTTAATAGAAATCATTTCATTAATGCCTGGTGGGGAGGTCGCATGTAGTCTAAGTTGCCATAAGATTTCTTTTTCTTCTAATTTCAGGCTAACCTGTTCACTTGCTTCATATTCTGGTAAGGGAGGCAGAGGTGCTGATACTATTACTAAGTTATTGTCCTCCTTGTCTAAAAACATTGTTTTTGAATTGTTGTTCTTTTGTTCCCTTCGGTTTACTTCCTCAATCCACCTGTGTGCCTGAGGAATTCCTAATTTGCGTTGCTTTTTTACCCGACCTTTGGAATCAGTTTTGAGCTGTTTGACAAGTTTGATAAGCGAGGATTTTTCTAATTTTCCATCAAATTCATATTTATTAACTCATTTTGAATAATATTTAATATTGTCAGCACGCTGCGACTGCATATATTTTGCGTCTTCTGTTAACGGTGGATTTTGGGGTCTTTTTGTGCAATTATTACCCATTTTGTTCTACCCTTTTGATCGTTATGTAACTTCTCTTATTTTTAATGTGGTACCACGGATTTTGTTATAGTCTCTTCAGAATGACTGCCAACTTATTCTGTTTCTACTGATCTGTGTTAACTCAGTAATCTTTTCTGTCCCTGACTTGTAAAATACAGTCTTGACAAAAACAATACAAATCTAGTCCCTGATCTAAAACAGAAAGCAGAAAAATGTAGATTCACCTTACCTGAGCCCATGTGATTGATCACCAATTCGGAGACCCGTCCTTCAGTCGCAGATCAGAAAGTGTCTGGCCTCTTTTGTACAACAATTCAGTCGGAGGGCTTTTCAAATAAGAAGAACGGATTTGGTTTCTTCCCCATACGGTTTCAACCACCTGGCCCGTCTGATCCGAGGCGAAGAGAGGGTTCTGGTCCGAAGGACCAGTCTGTCAAAGGAAAAAACTTCAAAGACCAATTCACGTAAGGTTCAAGTATGGCACCCTTTATTACTTGCAGCAAGGAGACAAAGCATGCAGATACAGGATTTGTCTGAATTACTAGTGAGCAGTTTGCTACTTTTATACAATTCTATGAAATGTTACTATTCTATTGTTGATGTATAAGACACAGCTTTCTGTATTACTCTACAGACAATGTTACTTAGATTTCCTGCTGACTTGTTCAGATTTAAAACTCACTCTGTTACATAGAAAATGTTACTTAGATTTCCTGCTGACATGACTGGATTATAGTTGATGTACAAAAACATTTGAGAAAAACAACCTGGCCTTGGGGCTTATTTTTAGCCCACCACAATCTTTCAATTCTTCAGTTGTGCAGTTCTAATATATATGTGTTACATTTTGCCTAGATTCAAGGTGCATTTCTAGCTTAGGTACAAGTAATGCTGACTATGGTTTATACTTTCAAGCAGCCTTTGTTTCCATTATCAATCGCTTCTAGCAGCTGTTTACTTTCTCATGGCATAAGCAGAAAATCAATAACTTTTTGTTAAGTCTCATGACACTAGTGGAAATTAAACACTTATTATTTAGCAGAAATCAAATGCTTCTTGTTCATTTCCATGGCATAAGCAGATCATAGCTGCACATATTTTCATGACATAAACAGGATTGGAATGTCTCTAGTAGCTGTGCAGATTCATGCAGTGTGAACGGAATAAATGTATTAACCCTTTTAAACCTTGAATGCACTAAGCATGCATATTACTAATACATATTTTTCTAACAATCTCTACCTAGAGTCATATATATTCTGTCTATTCTTACATATATTAATTTCTTAATATATTTTTACCATTTTAGATTCATAGGTAATTACTAAACATGCAGTCCAGAAGACCAGAAAGAAGCCTAGATCATTTTTTTCAATTGCCCCAAAGCATTTTCTGGTTAAGTGACTTGTTGAATATCACAGCAGGTGAACAAAGGCTGTAGGAATCAAACTCTGGATTACAACTTGGTAACATTTTACAGCCTTAATCCTTTGCATTGACAGACATATACAGTTCCTGCCTCAGTTTACTCAAGTTATGTATCTCTATTTTGACTGCTTTTGCATCTTGCTGTGTGTCTGAGCTGTATTGCTATAATACTGACCCTATATTCATAGCTGTATGATTTGTGGATGTGTGTATATATAATGCTGTCAATGAAAGAGTTGGTATCCAACAGATGTGTGCAGTTTGTATTCATTGTCAATACTTAGTTTTGATATCTATATTACTGCACATATGTGTTGTGTGTTACATATCTAAATGCTCATGTGACAATAGTTGTGGCATGCAGCAATTAACATGAAATAGTGTCATGATATTTTCACATAATTACTGTAAGGTTCCTTGGAAGCAATTAAGTGACGCCATGTATTTCATGCTACTGTGATATGCTCAGTCCTCCTCATGGTGTACAATTGCTAACTGAACAATGATGCACTATTTCAACATTTCTGTATAGAAACATATGTAACGGTATTCCATGTGTTTGCAGTCAGTGCACTGCTATCGTGGCTTTAGGTATTACATGAATTACAATGACAATGGGTCATGAAACAAAATGTGCACAGATTTTGAACTGTTCATGGCTGCACATGCAGGCTAATACATAGCTGGTGCGTAATGGCTCACAGTATGTACAGTTGTTTATTAAGTGCTGGAGCAACATATGCATGATAATGTGCTGTTCACTGCTTATATAAATGCTCTGCCATATCAGCAAATAACCAGAAGCAGACACCCCACCACCACCTTTATGCAGCTTAGTGGACAGTTAGTTGATAAGCACAAACAAAAAACTGCCCCTACACTGAAGATGAAATAATTACAGGGTGCAAGATCATAACCTGTGGAGTATTTAATGTCCTTTACCTTTGGTCATTACCCTGAGAACATCAGTGCTGTCTGCGTGGCTTGTTATCATGCCACAAGACATCATAGCTATAAGATCAGATTACTTTACTGCAATGAAATTAAATTTGTTAAAAATGATTGTATTTAGATTTTTAATTGTAGGAATCAAAGAGGAGAAAGGTGAGTTATATTTTTGATTTACAGCTTTTCTCTTTTCTACAGGTTTGTGACATCTTGGAGTTAGTATTTCTAGATTGGGGAGTGATGTGGAAGCTTTACATTGAGATTACAGGGGGACTTGTCCCATGCCTGAAGCATTTGTTATATATTATATGGCATTTGTTGTACATAGACAGTTTGGTTATCTGATTAAATGTCCCAGCTAAATGTTTTAGCTATGACTATTAATATCATGTTAAGCAATATCTGAATAATCATAATACAGAGGACTATGATCAGGTCTCCAAACCAGCTTGTTATATGTGTTTGAGAAATGGCTGTCAAGAAATTCACATTGAGAACAGAGCTTGAGAGGTGAATTTCTTGATAGCCATGTCCAGAACACATAACAGGCTAGGTCATGTAGTGCATGGTGCTTTATCTACTCCTATGTACTGCAAAAGTAAGAGCCATAAAAGTGCTATTGCACAAAGTGTTTTTCAGCCTTTAAAGCTACAGCGCAGTTGCCGCTACCACAGAGTATTCACCCCATACAAACAAAGTGAAGCTTTTAAATTCTTCCTTCAGACTTTTGTCTTTTGTTTTTAGAAGAAAAGAAAAAAATATCAACCAAATGTTTAACAGCTTGTTAGGCACTTTTTTGATGTCAGAAAAATACTTAACAAACCTCTCTTTTCTTCAGTTTCAGAGTGTTATTGTAACGCTCCATGCACTATAATTCCCTTTACCCTAGCTACCACTTGGCCTATGACATTATTGCAAAGGAAAAAAAAGTCCAAAACATACATTGTGAAGCAGTAGGAAACTCTTTCACTCAGCCAAACTCTTCCGTCCAACCTGCTTTTATTCTTCCAATATACAAAGACACAGATTGAGCGCTTTCATCCCCTGAAACTGGGGACTTCATCAGAATCTAACTGCACTGTGTGTCTTTGTATGTATGTTGGAAGAATAAAAGCAGCTTGGACTGAAGAGTTTGACTGACTGAAGGCGTTTCCTATTGCTTCACAGTGTATGTTTTGGACGTTTTTAGTTATATTTTACACTGTGGTTACTTTTGTTTTTTTAATTGTTGCAAAGGAAGTCAAAAGTCGCCATAATATCATAATATAACCTGGGATAAAGTTCTTTCATTTTGTTATTAGGGAAACTACTTATTTCACATGCTGTGGATCCCCAAGTCTCATCTTCCTCTTGTAGTGTTTTTATCATAAATTTTTTATAAAATATATCTCAATAAAGATAACATATGTGCTGGTCGTGCAGCATACCTTTCAACTGTACAGAATTTCGCAGAATATCCAGATTTATGCCTCATATTTTTGATCTGTTCCCCATAAAATGTTGGTTTTCTGGCAAATTCACTGCCAAATCATTGAGGATTGAAGTCAGAAACTAATGGCAGACATTTTAGTTTCAAACTTTATACCCTTCATAAAATCCACGTTAATGTAAAACCTGTTGTTCTATCAACTGTCTAAGATTGTAAGAGCAATATTTAAAAATTGTCCCTATTTTTGGGCCTTTGTCTCCCCATTATTTATGACTTTGTCCAGATTTCTTGGTCTAAGAGGTTGAGAGGTGTGTCATGCAGTTGAACAGTGAGCCTATATGTATTATGTCGTGTCTGTTGTATATGATACTATATACTGCTTTTTCTAGTATGTAATCCATCCAGGGCTGAATGATTATTTCTTGAATAAAGCTGATGATTCAAAACTATATTAAATAAACACAAATGCCTTATATCAGGACCTGTATGAACTTGGATCTTACCCACAAATTATTTTTCTTCCTTCCTGCTCCCCAGAGTTACTGGAAGACAGCTTAAAGTGAGTGACAGTGCTGAGGACTGAATGAGCACAAATAATACGTTTTTCATTCAGTGTGTTTTTTAAGACATTAATTCCGAAAAGTGTAGCCATGCACATCCAGTTATATATGAGACAGTAGTGTCACAAAAACATAAAACCCTTTACTTGGAAGACCTGTTCTAAGTTATCAGGTTACAAATGATTTAGAAGAATGGGGCATTACACAATTATATTGTATCAGTACTACAATGAGTTAGGGAAGCCTTAAGGTGAGGAGCAGTGCAGCATAACTGAATAGAGAAGCAGCTTTTTAAGTCTGCGTGCCTTTGTTGAAGGTTGTGCTTCAGGGCTGGTAACCTGGTACGTAAAAATCCACTACCAATCATTAGCGGACCGGAGTTCCGCTGTGGCGACCCCTAACTGGGAAAAAGCCGAAAGATACAAACAAATAAAGAAATGTGAAACCTAAGAGATCCAGAATGAAATCAAATTTTATGTAGTATAGCAATTAGTAATTACAATGTTATACTGCACACTAACTGAACAGTTACACAGCTACATTCAAGTCAAGCAACTAACTTCCAACAAGTGGGCATCTCTTCTTGAAAAAAAATCTGCATTAATTTAATTGCAGAATTTTTTTTCTTTTTTATTATTGTTATTATTTCCCTGATGTGCTTCACATTGTCATCTTCGTGTTTGCTTCTACTTACAGTTGAATTCATGTGAGTAAGGGTTTTTACTAACTAATCTTTTATTCATAAATTTTGTTAATAGGGAATTTGACAACTAATGGAACAAAACCTTATGGTTCAGTAGATCTTTAATTATATAAAATTGTTCACCGATAATAAATAAACGTGTTGTGTCCCTTATGGCCTTGACATTATTTGGTACTTTATTCTAATGGTGCAATTATTTCACAAAATGCATGTTATCATAAGGTAAATTTATTCAGTTGTTAATCAGTGAAACGGATTGCCCCAAAAGGACTATTTTTAGCACAATTCCAGACAGAAACCAAAACAGTAACTTTCCTAGGTTATACTAATATACATGAAATTCTACTGCCAAGCAAATTACAAAAAAACTTTAAGCAAATATTTGTCTGTAATGCTGGTATTAGCATAGAATAAACTATTAACCTGGAAATTTAGTCCCCACCAACATACACACACAAATACCCAAAAATATACAGTGTGTGTTGTGGTCCATTGGTGATGAAAGAGTCCACACCAACCAGAAAGTCATACTATTAACAGAATCAAAACGGACGTCAACATTTGCTGTATATTTTATTATTACTGTTGTTCAGCATATTAATATGTTTTTGCCGGATTCACACAAAGAAACATTCACACACACACACACACACACACACACACACACACACACACACACATATACACACACACACACACACGGCATTGTGAAGTGTATTACAGATTTTAAATCTGCTTTAACTTTTTGCTACTGTTCCATGGTGGCTGCCATTTATGATCTAATGTGTGTCTGTAGTGTAACAGGAGTGAGAGGTGATTAACAAAACTTTCCTAATCACCTTTCTTACTTAAGAAAAGTACTTATTAAAGTTTCTTTCTCCTATTTTTTGGAGTGTAATTGCAGTGCTACATGTAATACATATATTTTTTCTAATGACATACCCATATATCAGAATGTAATAAATATATGCATTTTGTTTCAAAATATATATGCTTTTGTTTATGCACAGTCCATATTTGTCACCCTACATGCATCAAAAATGTTGCAATAAAAAGCTACTCTGAAATATGTCTCTATGGCAGTCAAACTAAAAATGTTAAAAAAATACATACAATGCATGCAGTAGGACTAAATACTAATTCCCACCAAAATAACTGCTTCCACCTCCTTCAGACACCTAGGAAATAAGTCTGAGCTTAGATAAAAAAATAGAAATACAAAAAAATACAAAAAAATAAAATAAAATGGAACTGAGTCAGCTATTTCGAAAGTGACAGTGCCAGTAAAATGAACACAATCTTAAATAACAAGTAAAATAAGGGATTGGTATTCAGAAAAAAATTACTATGCCCTAGTTCAACACTAAGTATCAAAGATGTTATTGTGGATGTGGTCCATTGCTGCTTAGGCATGAAGTAGAATAGGGACAGTGCCAGCATCCCAAGAAACAGATTGCATAGTAAATCAGAACAGCTGCCTTACCAGTAGCCATCCATGTTACTGAACAGAAGCCATGTGGCCTCACTGTGAGTAATCAAATCACATGTGCAATGTGAAAAGAAACAGTAAGGGAGAATGTCCAAGGAAATGCACATTTACATGTGTCAGAAAGTGTCACATATCACCAACTCAGACCAGTGAGCAAGTGACAGAGGATGTCCAGCACAGCAAAATGCCAATGCAGTCGTTTGTATAAATGAGGAGGAAAGAGGAGACAGTAGAAGCAGAAAAGGAGAAATAGCAAACAAAGGAACACACAGAAGGGTAGTGTTCAAGAAAGATAGGTTGGGGAAGGAATGACCTTTATTTATTTATCTGTTTGCTTATTTATTTAATTTATTTATTAATCTATTTATTTACTTATTTATTTATGTTTGTGGAACAGGTGTCCACTTTGCATTTTATAAACAGAAGAGTAGATGAGGAAGGTAACAATGAAAAGCACAGAGGGAGATAGGAAGGCAGCAAGGGCAAACAAGCAAGTATAAAAGGCAGACACAGAAAAATAGACAAGGTGGAAAGTACACAAAAGAGTACAGAGAAGGAGACATACAGAAGGAGAACAACTGATTATGGGTTGGTATAGGCTACAAACAGGCTATGGGGAATTACACATAAGGGACAGTAATACTGGGATGTGGGATAGGTTGTAAGTACAGAATATCTGATGGACTAGCCCAGAGCACAGCCCATCCAGACACGAGTCACCACTCTGAATGATACCATGAGCAGATACTGCCTCTGGTGGCTAAGAACCACACCAGGAAACACTCCATGTTTTCATTTCAGCAATCCAACTGCCAGTGCATTCTTGACACATTGAGTGTTCACACCTGATACCAGGTGGTGAAGAGGCAAATGTCTGGGCCACTCTCAAAAGAGAAAGACACATCTCCCCTTTCCTGAGAGGTGTGCACAGAGGCAATCACTGAGCCCTCAAAGTCACCTTCTGCAGGGTGACCTTCATCCACCTGCAGAGATGATGTGAATGGTTACCCCGCACAAGGCACACCAACTGGCACAGACCAAGGTTCCTACAACTGCACCGCAACCTGTACCATAGCTAGAACTGGAAAATCATGAGAAAATACAGGGAAAAAACACATTTGTACATATGTATGTTAGAAAATAATCAACAATTCCACAATACAGCCATGGACAAGTATACATACCGTGTCACTGGGATAGCCACAGACTTAGTACACATACCCTGCCACTGGGACAGAAATGTTGTTACTATACATACTCTGCAAATGGGGCAGCCATGGCCTTAGTATACATACCTTGCAACTGGGACAGCCATGGACTTAGTATACATACTTTGCAAATGGAACAACTGTGGAATTAGTATACATATCCTACCACTGGGACAGCAATGGACTTAGTATATATACCCTGCCACTGGGACAGTAATGGACTTAATATACATACCTGCCACTAGAGCAGACATAGACATAGTATACATACCCTGCCAGTGGGAGAGCCATGGACTTAGTATACAAACCCTGCCAGTAGGACAGATATGGACTTTGTATGCATACCCTTTCACTGGTTCAGCCATGTATTTAATATACATACCCTCCACTAGGACAGCTATAGTCTTAGCATACATGCTGTGCCACTGCAACAGCCAAGGACTTAGTATACATACCCTGTCACTGAGACAGCCATGGATTTGCTATACATACCCTGTCACTGGGACAGCCATGGAATTAGTATACATACCCTGTCGCTGAGTCAGCCATGGATTTGGTATACATACCCTGTCACTGGGACAGCCATGGAATTAGTGTACATACTCTGTCACTGGGACAGCCACGGACTTGGTATACATATGACATCACTGAGTCAGCCATGGACTTGGTATACATACCTTGTCACTGGGACAGGGTATGTATACCAAGTCCATGGTATACATACCCTGTCATTGAGACAGCCATGGTCTTGGTATACATACCCTGTCATTGGGACAGCCATGGACCTGGTATACATACCCTGTCACTGGGACAGCCATGGACTTGGTATACATACCCTGTCACTGAGTCAGCCATGGACTTGGTATACATACCCTGTCACTGGGACAGCCATGGACTTGGTATACATACCCTGTCACGGGGACAGCCATGGACTTGGTTTTCATACCCTGTCACTGGGGCAGCCACGGACTTAGTATACATACCCTGTCACTAGGACACCCATGGACTTGGTATACATCCCCTGTCACTGAGTCAGCCATGGACTTGGTATACATACCCTGTCACTGGGACAGCCATGGACTTGGTATACATACCCTGTCAGTGGGACAGCCATGGACGTAGTATACATACCCTGTTACTCAGTCAGCCATGAACTCAGTATACATACCCTGTCACTGGGAGAGC